>NC_064289.1:12904187-13082032 GCF_019186545.1 Solanum stenotomum | reverse complement strand
AGACCTGTACATTTAATTTCTGAATAACTTGTTGAATATCTTCCACTTTCTCAATTACCTCCCACGGTATTCTCCAGCATCCTTTTATCATATTTTTTAAGGCTAGAGAATCTGTTTCCAGTCGAACTTGACTAAAGCGATTTTCCAAGCAATAATGTAGAGCTTTCCAAACTGCCATTACCTCAGCTTCCATGTTGGTGGCCTCGCCTATATTGTGTGCTTCCGCATATATAAGGTCGCCATTTCCATCCCTTAGACAAAACCCATAAGAACTTTTCCCCGAATTCCCTTTGCTGGCTCCATCAGTATTACATTTAACCCAACCGTCACTTGGTGGCTTCCAACTGACTAAATGATAGTGTAAAGTGTTGGCATTCGCCTACACGTTTATCAACTATTTAACTTTAAATATTGTATTAGTTACTATCAGCTCATATATTAATACACAAGTAATCAAGAACTCAATCAATAGTTTCATTAACAAAAAATTATTTTGTTAATATATGATGGAGAACGTTTCGCACACGTATTAATTATTGTCTTTTGAGTACGTTTAAATATGGACTAAACTTACGTCTTATTACTCACGTAAATAGCTAACTTATTCCATTTTGAATAGTTTAAAGTCTGAATTTTGAACTGTCTATAGCTAACTTATTCCATTTTGAATAGTTCATTAAATAATTGGTAGCTAGGTTGTATATTAGAACTTATAATTGGAAAACTTTCGCAAATAGCCACTATAATAAACTTAATTATGCTCCATAGCTATAATTTGCATATTTATGGGTTGTAGCGAGAGTTTAAGTTGTCTCGTTTGTATAATTCGCATAAGGTTTGTATAATTTACGAATACATTTGAATAATTCAGTTATTTTTGTATAAACTCGAAATAACGAATTTATACAATTACTAACATCAGAAGTGTAAACAGTTATACAAATTCCGAATTATACAAAAGTTATACAAATTATATTATACAAATTTTGAATTATACAAACTTGCGTATTATACGAAACTAAAAGGCCGAACCGCGTAATTATAGCTAAAAATAGGTCGCGAATTGTAATTAAGGCAAACTATAATTGTGTTAACTAATTAACTAGTATATGTTGGATCCGACTCCTCTCCATTTCCATTGTCTCCATTTTCCTCAAGTTCTAGCCTTGATTAATGACATATGGCATAAGTTAGATTTAATGGCTAAGATTCAATTAATTAGAATATATCCCTAACCATGATTTAGATAATAAATATATGATTATATCAATTAAAAATAATCCTATTATTTCTCCCCTTTTCTCCTAATTATTCCCTTCAAGTCTGATTGTTTATCTCTTTTCTCCATATATGTTTACGTGTAATTTTCCCCATTTTATATTTAATTAGATGGAGTTTAAACATATAAAAGTTCTTATCGAAATATAAAACCATATTGGAATTAAATTACGGAACATACTAATTTGAGGCCATCTTCTCAAGTAGTATACCTTAATTTATATATACATTAAACCCAAACACGAAAAATAATTATTTTTGTAGCTCTTTTTTCATTTTATATCTTTTCTTTTTCTTCACTTCACCTTTGAGCAATCAACATTTGGGCTAATCTCGAAAGGAACACTTGCTCCACATTGTCCGGGGATACTAGCAGCGCGACTAAGTTCTTCGTCCGTGGCATGCGATGCAAGACTCTTTACACACGAGCACGCGCTCTGACGGTCTGCAATAGTGTAGTAGCGATAAGAGATTCAAGTCCGTTACAACAATCGATCGGAACACTTCCACCAAACAACACATAGTTAAGACATGGTTTAACGCCATTATAGCATTTGTAGTTTGAGTAATGTGAAGTAACTATGTATGTGGAGTACTATTATATATTTATATAACTGCTGAAGGCTGTTTAATTATTCTTCGGATTAGCCTCACTTAGGAGTTTATAGTATACAAAATGATGATTACAATGAGAATATAAAATTAGGGAAATTTTCATATTTTATTTTCATTTATGTAAATTTCTTCAAATTAAAATATTTGATATACAATTGACGGTGTATTAATAAACAATATGATGTAGGACAATTGACTCTAGTTTACATCGGGTAGTTTTTAATTCTCTAGGTGATTCTTTGTTATCTCTTTTAAGTAGTAGTTTTTCTTGTTCTAGCTAGCTAGCTATGCTATTTATTACTAATATATATTTGATTGTGTTAGGAGATACTATATTAATACATTAAGAATATTGATTGCCTAGACGAAGATCTACATTTCACTATCTAAATTTGATTATATTTCATTTGATTTAGGATCACCTAGATGTTTTCACTTATATTTAGGAGGCTTGTGTTTGCTTTCGTTGATCATATTAGTTCATTACATAGTAATTGGTCATAGGAAATATCACCACCATGTACAATTTTCTTTAATGCAAAGACAATTTATGTAATGAGGTCTGAATATATATGATCCAGTATTTTTAAGTATTATGATAGCTAGTGCTTGATCTTATAGCTTCCGCTCCTCAAGTGGTATGATGTAGACGATTCTAATTTAGCTTTGAATATTAGTTAAATTGACTCTCATGAAGTGAAACATGACAACTATTTTGGAACGGAAGGAGTAATAGAATAAATCATGCGCATCTTGGCTTAGCTTTTAAGTTTAGTTTAATGCTATTTATAATGGATAATAAAAGTTTGGTTCTTTTAATGTGACCAAAAGATTTTATTTTAATCACGATAAAAGTACAAACAGTACTAGACTTATTAGGCATATACCTCTACATACCATTGAAACTATAGCATCTTAATAACAACTTTATTTTCAACAAACCATGTTATTACATAGAGAACTAGCAACATATATATTATTTGACCTTTGAGCAGTCCACATCTGGGCTAATCTTGAACGGAACACGGGCGTGACATCGTCGGGACAGACCGGCTGCGCGGGCGAGTTCTTCAGGGGTTGCACTATAAGCAACACCCTTGATGCATGAGCAAAAGCTCTTGCGATTAGGGATGGTTTTGGCGGTAGAAATAAGAGATTTAAGTCCACTGCAACATTCTGGTGGCACAGGTCTACCACCAAGTACGATATAAGTGGCACATCCCTCGAGGCTGCTAAACACCGTGCTACACGATAGTAATGCCTCCGCTGGAAGTGCCACTGCCAGAACCGTGCAAATGAGGAGCAAATTAAGTGATTTTTTAGGACTTAACAAATTGGAATAACTAGCCATTGCCTTAATTGGAAGTATTCTTGTTGAGGAAAGCTTAGTGAAGATTTTAAATACATGCCCAAATTTTATTGTTTGACTTGGCATCGATTGCTAGCTGGATTTTCTTGTATAGGTTATTTTTCTTGTTTTGTTGTTAACTTCGAATAATCCATGTTTTTATCACTAATATTAGTATATACATATAGGATACGTAAATGTGACTAATTATGGACATATTTTGCTTTTTCATATAAAGAAAATTAAGAGTCACAAGATTGTGACTAGAAAAGAAAGGAGTGTTCCAAAGAATAATTACATTTCTTCGTCTCAAATTAGGGTCATGAATGCTAAATTGCTTAACTATTCTACTTGTACGAAATACTTTATTATGATGTTGCAAAATAATAATAATCGATTGACGTGAGAGGTCAATTCTTGATTATGCACCCCTACTAAGAAAATTCACAATATGATATTATATTTAATGTTAAATTGACTCTTATTTTTGTTCAATCAACAACATATTAGAAGTTTTATGATTATTGAGAAAATATGTTCAACAAACCGTAAAAATTGAAGCGGTGGTTCCACTTTTTCTCGACTAAGTAAATAAGAGCTCTATAGGTCACTAGCTACGTCGTCAATCCATCTACCAATTGGTGCCCCTTTGTTAAATTCATTATTAGTTTTGTTATCCTTAAGATCAAATATATAATTTTTAGTAGTAGTAAATAACAAGGCAAACAAGGACACATATACACACCTCGAGTGTGTCCCAATTGATCAAGACAACATAAGTTCTGGTGAACAAAACTACATTTTTCGCACTTCTTTTTTTTAAAAAAAATCATGATGTTTGGATCAATTTGTGTGCATCTCAACTAATTTCACAAAATATTTGTCGTCTTCCATAATAACAATTATCTGATCCGTTGAAATTCAAATCTAAAATCTCATAATTTTCCACCTACTTCATTAACCACTATACTAGGTTATTTCCTTGGTGTACATTTTTTAAATTTAAAAAAGAGAACAAGAAATATATGTTAAATCATAAATGGTACAATGTGTCCAATTAAAAGGGAAAACATAAATAACGGTACTGTTTACTGGGCTTCTGCTTTTATAACTGTAATATTGGGCCAGATTCTATTCAAATTGCATAAAGTTTGGGCTGGCCCATTTTCTAGCCCAGATCACGATGGTTTTCTCTAAATTTCCAAACAAAAACCCTAATCCTTCATTCACCATCGCCACAGACGGACACAGAGCTGCTTGAGAGGGAGAGAGAGAGAGAGAGGACGGCACTGAAAATGGTGACCTTCAAAGTAAGGTCTTACACTTGTTTTTCTTCTCCCATTTCTTACGGTTCAGTTGTTAATACCAGCTTTGTTTCTGTTCTGTTTCCAGTTTCATCAGTACCAGGTGGTGGGTAGAGCTCTTCCATCAGAGACCGATGAACACCCAAAGATCTATCGCATGAAACTTTGGGCTACCAATGAGGTCCGTGCGAAATCCAAGTTCTGGTGAGTACCTGTCTACTCAACTAATCATTTTTGGCGATGATCGCATTCTTAGTATTAATGTATAATCGCCGAAGTAGCTAGTGCATATGCGAAATTATTATGGTTACGTATATTTTTGAAGAAATTTCAATTATATGTTGAGTTTAAGCTGAATGCATTAGGTGCCAGAAGCATATTATTAGATAGTTGAATGTGTATTGAGAAGTGATTGTACTGAATGGATGTTGGTTGATTTACTGGAAAAAGGTACTTTTTGAGGAAGCTGAAGAAGGTTAAGAAGAGCAACGGGCAGATGCTTGCTATTAATGAGGTATGGTGCATATATTTACACTTTTGTGATGTGTCTATGGATGAATTAATATGATTTTCAATTTATTTCGGGTATGTACTTGTATATTTGGTTTTTCATGTCAAAGCTAGTTTGTTGAGGCGTAATGAACAATCAACTGTGTCTCAACACTGGATTAGTTGGATTTATCAGGATCCATCATGTTAATATTAGTTTTACACTAATTTATTTGGGCTGGGGTCTGTTTATGCTTTGAAAAGATTACATTGGCAAGCTGTTGTTTTTCAGTACCTCAAATTGATTTTGCGCCATGCATCTATTGCCTTCTTGTCTTCTTTCTTTTTACATCTTTTTAGTCTGTTAAGTAGTAAAACAAGAACTATCTTATGGGATTGCTGTATCTGATGTCCTAGAGGTGAAATGTAGACAGTCGACCTTCCAATTAGAGTGTAGAGGACACTTTGGTTAGGACCTTATGAAAACAGTTCTCCTTGTACGACATGATATTGCAGGTATAAAAAACATGTTTGGAAAGCTTAGTGTTATTAATTTTGAGTTACTATTTTTCCCATATTGATTACATATGAGCCAGTTTGAGGGGATTGCTGGCTTTCTGTTCTGCTTGCTAGTTTTCTATAATAGCAGTGTCCAAGCCACCCTTCCTGTCTTATTCATGTTTCAAAGTGTTTTATTAGGAGCCACATCCAGTGATTCCTGCTATTACAAGTTACAACAACAGTTGCTTTTTTGTTGAATTGCTCTGCCTAGTTTCCATTTGCAAGTTTTTAGTTTTAGAGGGACGCTTTGGTTTTGAGTTTGTTCAGTTGCTTTCAGTACAATTTTGCTGATGATGCTTGGTGCTCTTAAATCTAGAACATAGTATATATTGTTGCTATTTGTTAGTAATATATATATATATATATATATATATACACACACACACACACATACTATTCCTATTTTGCATGACAAAAAGAGTATTTTATGGTGATAATACTCATCTCATACATTATATATATATTGGAGATGAGGGGTCAGTTTCTGTGACAAGTTCAATGATGGAAGCATTTAGGGAGAAAGTTTGGAAATGTGTGTTTATTGATAAGTTGGGGGGAGACTGGAGCAATTTGGCCAAACACCCTGTTGAGGGACTTTTTGAACTTTACTTTTAAAGTGGTGTATGACTTTTTTGTATGATTGACTGAAATATTATGTTTGTCTCTGTAGATCTTTGAGAAGTACCCTACTAAGATCAAGAACTACGGCATTTGGTTGCGTTATCAGAGTCGCACTGGGTACCACAACATGTACAAGGAGTACCGTGATACCACATTGAATGGAGCTGTAGAACAGATGTACACAGAGATGGCTTCACGTCACAGGGTCCGCCATCACTGCATCCAGATCATTAAGACGGCCACTATTCCAGCTAAACTGTGCAAGAGGGAGAGCACCAAGCAGTTCCATGACTCCAAAATCAAGTTCCCCTTGGTGTTCAAGAAAGTCAGACCACCTACTAGGAAACTCAAGACTACATACAAGGCTACAAAACCCAACTTGTTCATGTAACATGTTAGGTCATAAGTTTATTGAGAAGCAACTTAGAATTCATGCAAATTTTGTTGCACTAGTTTGCCAGTTTGGCATTAATGGAAAACCTTTATGTCCCTTTTTCCTTATAACTCTAGGTATCAGACAGTCAAAGTTTCTCCTTTCTGAGTTTTAAATTTGTTTGCTTTAACAGTTCCAGTTCGAGTGTTATGTGTTCTCTCATGGTTGGTTGGTCGGTCGGTCAATTTGTTGGGATTTTGTTATTGTTTTGTGATATCACTACTATAATACAATTGGTGTCAACTTGATGCTTAGAGTTGGCTTGCATGATACCTGTTTCCTGATCAACAGATGGTATTGGGTAAAGGAGCTAATGAGACCATTTGCTCAGATGAACGGAGAGAATGTATGGTGAAATGAAGCATTCTTTCTGTATAGTTGTGTCATATTAGGCATCTTTTCCTGCTTTCTTACAATGATTTTACTGTTGATGCAGAATATAGATAAAGTGTTGTCAATTTTCAGCTTTACTGATATACTTTGCTGCACTTTGATTTCCTCTGGCCCCTTGTGCTTGTGTTAGTTTTATCTTTTAGGTATTGATATTCAAGCAGTGCCATGGCACAATACCGTCCCCATGAGGAATGCTTATATTTATATACGTGTTTAAGTTGTTCATTTCTTTTTCAAATTTATTAAAAATCTCTTGGCTCCGCCTCTGCCCAGAACAATGAAGCAGTTAAAGTTGTGTTGCTATGGTGTGGACAACACTGAAATACCATTTTTAGCACCTTTTCTGGAGTTGTTCTCAAATTACATTACAACTATATGAAATTTTACAAGTGAGATCTTGGAATTTGGTGTGTATAACATTAGACAGGATGGTATGTACGCAGCATTAGATATAGGTATTTTCAGAGCCTCTACTAATTCAAAACAAAAAGAATATATCAAATAAAATCACATTATAAGTGAGGGACATATTATATTACTTAGATGAGATCCCTTACACCAAATGCTATTTTATTGGCTAATTTGCTTGTTTTTTGAATAACCAATTCTCAAGATTTTTTTCTATTTTTATTTTCATTTTACCATTTTTACTCCTATCAACCAAGGTACAATTAGTCCACTAGGTTAATGAAATGGATTTCGAAGAACATATTCTGAAAAAGAAATATATTAGTGTAGTACTTAGTAGGTAGCTAAGTTTGTTTCTGATATACTAAATATTCTCACCATTGACTATTTACCTAATTGTTTTCTTGCCTTCCCTTTTAAAGCAGTCAAGAAAAATATAAAAAAGCAATTATGTCGCCAGTGCCGGAGGAAACAACGGCGATAGATTACGTGATGGAAGCAGCTTCTGGTGCACACTTTTCCGGTCTCCGATTTGATGGACTTCTCACTTCTTCTTCATCTTCTCCCCGTGCTTCTCCTACTCCTACCCCCACTCACTTCTCCACCCCTACCCCTCTTGATTCCACTGCTCCTAAACAGCCTTTCGTCATCGGTAATTCCTCCAATTTTCTATTACTTCTCCTACTTGTTCGAGTGAATCAAATACGTATTTATTTTAGACTAAATTGTGGTTGCCTATATAAATTTTCAGTATCTGTTTTGCTTTATTTGTACGCCTACTTCGTTTCGAAATTTTGATCGGTTATGTGAAGCCGTTGATTGACTGATTTGATTGCAATGTGGCAATTAGTTTAAGATTTCTGTGTACAATTTACCTACTTATAATTGCCCAGAATAAAGGAGAATAGATATTGAAGTATTAAACCCCTTCCTCCAAATATATATATATTGCACTCTTTAGGGTTTAGCTGTTGTTTTTACTTTTTGGATTTCTTCATGGAGATTCTACTATAATGATTTAGGCCTTATAGTTGTTCTATTATTTTATGAACAGGGGTTTCTGGAGGAACAGCGTCGGGTAAGACTACTGTGTGTGACATGATCATCCAACAACTTCATGATCATCGTGTTGTGCTGATTAATCAGGTATGTCTCAGGTTCTTGTCCTTGCTTTCTTAATGATTGGGGTCAAAGCCACACAAAATATATCTGTGACTTGATTTACCAAGTTATAATAAATATAAATAAATAAAAGAGAAGAAAACAAGAATGCATTCCTCCTAAGTTGGATGGCATTATGCCATTAATGTTGGTATGCTTGAGTATGATACTACATTTTCCAATGGCTACAAGATAATGGGTATGGGTACCATTGTCTAGTTAGTTTATTTAGCTGGCACTTTTTTGCCAATGTAAACAGTGTGGATAACCTTTTGGATTTTGTTAGTTCCCTATCTCTTTACAGTAGAGTAGTAGGGTTCCCTATTGACTGTTTCACAAGTTTTTGCCAAGCTAGCTCCATATTTTTCTGTTTGGAGCAGCTTTCTTGCACACTGTGCTTTTGTAACTTTGCATTTTCTTGATGATTTCTAATATCAGTAATTACTTTATCAAAATAAAAATAAAAATAATGGGTATGGGTACCACATTAGTATGCATGTTGATCATCTTCATCCGGGAAGATATGTGGAGAAGTTCGAAACATTTAATTTAATAACATAATTTTGATGATAATGCAGGACTCATTCTACCGTGGTTTGACGCTCGAAGAAATGAAACATGTCCATGAATATAATTTTGATCACCCAGGTAATGCATAGATGTAATTGTTTAACTGGTGAAGATCTGGAAATTAGGGCTCCTGTTCTTTTCATGGCTTGATTTAGTTTTCAGTTAAGCAACCTCTGGTGCTATTATGTGCAGGAGCATGAGTTCTAACTCCCAATTAATATATGATTTACTTTCAGATGCCTTTGACACTGAGCAGCTCTTAGAGTGCGTTGAAAAGTTAAAATCTGGGATGTCGGTCCAAGTTCCAATTTATGACTTTAAAACCCATCAAAGATGTTCAGATAGCTTTCGCCAGGTATGTATTTGTACCATGTTACTGTAGCATTTTTCTGTGTCCCTCCTTTTCTCTTTTTTCATGAGAACATTTCACACTATGCTCCTCATTTAAGGTCATTGGACAGCATTAGTTGTTTCAAGTTTGAGTTTGTCGACTAACATGTTTTTGGCATTGCTGATTTTACTTGACTCTCGGTTCTTCTTGCTACAAAGGATCAAGTAAGACCTTTTAGCTTATTGCCTTTTTTTTTTTTGATAACCGAGAAATCCGTCCTTGACCCGCCCTTTGGACCAATCACAGCCTTCTAAACTCGGTGGATAATGGGCCCGCCCCTCTACCCTTCTCCACTTAAATATCGGGCTTCGCTTTGCGTGGTGTGGGGCTTGAACCTGCGACCTAAGCCACAAATCCTCCACCTTTTGCCACTTGAGCTAGCCTTGGGGGCTTAAGCTTATTGCCTTTTGGCACATCCTTTATAGGAGTAACGAGATTTCCCCAGTCAATTTGTATCAACTTGTGTCTGGACTGCTGCACAGTTGTTCCATTTTACATGACTCACCCATCAATTTTGTTTTTCACGGGTGTATAAGATCTTGCACTTCTGTGTCTCTTAAGAAGAGTCATCATAATGCATACAGCTTGCTAGTTAATTTTCTTTGTGTTTGTTTATTCTTTTCTTTAGCAACTTAACAAATCTCTAGCATGTAAATTCTTCCAGGTGAATGCATCTGATGTTATCATCTTGGAGGGTATTCTTGTTTTCCACGATGCGCGTGTTCGCAATCTGATGAGTATGAAGATCTTTGTTGATACAGGTTCCACTTCTTTAATTAATTTTGGCACTCTGTTACATGATGCCATGCATGTGCATCTCCATCCCAGCTTATCATTCGTCATCCGTGTTTCTGTTGCATCAGATTTCTTTTACTTTGCATGCACGTTCCATCAAGTTTATAAGCTTCATTAGCTTCTAGTTCCAAAAAAGGATTTTAAGTTTTATGCTTTTATGGACAGTGCAATCCAATATGCCAGGCTTATTTTTTTTAACTTATCAATCACTTCTGCAACTCCCCACAAAAATATTCTACATGTCGCTGATTTCTAGATTTCAGAAAAGAAGAAGAGTTGACTAAGTTATTGTCTGAACAGTTAACTTCATCATTTTCAAGCATTGATTGCTTAAATAATCGTTGATAATAGGTTTGACTTTTGGTAGCACCTTATCATGGTTAGACTGAAAGTCAGAATCTCCAGGTTGTGATCTAGCATGATTCCATAATCATTCTGTTTCACCCTGACTAAAATGATATTCGTTTATGTATGATCTACAGTCATATGTGAGGAACAGAATGTTTCACTTGGTAATTAGAAGCAATCATTCGACAACCAAGTTGTGGGAAGCATTACTTCTGCACATCTCCCGTGACATATACACAGTAGAGTACAATTAAACTCCATTATTTATCCAACCCAAGGCAAATATTTATATCAAGTTTCTGTTTCAACTTTAGCTAAAGTCGGACAATATTCAATTCATGTCAAACCATAAACACACAAAAAGTAGTACTCCCTCCGTTTCAAAAAGAATGACCTTATTTCCTTTTTAGTCTGTTTCAAAAAGAATGACCCCTTTCCTTTTTTGGCAACACTTTAACTTCAGCTTTCCACATGACATGTTTAAGGCCGCAAGATTAAAGGGCATTTTGGTACATTTGACATAACTTTAATTTAGAACCACAAGATTAAAAAGTCTTCTTTCTTTTCTTAAACTCCGTTCCAAGTCAAACTAGGACATTCTTTTCTTTTTGAAACGGAGGGAGTAATAAATAAGTAAAAGATATACCTTGAACCTACAGGTTACCAAAGTTGTTTTAGTAATTTAAGGGGAGCTTGTAATAATTTGCTTTAAGGTCCTTTAGTGGTATTATGCTAATTAATTCACATAATGAACTAAAGTAGACTACCAAGATCGTGTTAAACTTTTCCTTCTGGAGTCTCTTTAGCTTAGAAGTTCTTACTGTTCTAGAAGGGAGTGTTTTCATTTGAAGAGTTGTTAACATTTTAGCCTTTTTGAGTATTCTTTAGTTTTACCCCATTGAAACTATCTTGATGCTTCTCTCTTATTGGAAGTTCTGTCCTTACATTGTGAGAGATGACTTTTCTTAGTCATGAATGCGCTTTACTGGTTATAATTGCTTTATGCTAGATGCTGACGTGAGGCTTGCTCGTAGAATAAGACGTGACACAGTGGAGAGAGGTAGAGACATAAACTCAGTACTTGAACAGGCAAGCTTTCCTTTCTTGAAATATGTTATACTTGGTCTTTAAAGTAATCTAGGTTATTTTCTTTCTTAACTAAACCATAGTTTTTCACCTGTGCGCTAGAAGTTATTTAAATTTGGAAGGGAAAAAGCTAACTGTTATCCTTGTTTTTGAGTTCAAAATTCAAATACTATCTTTATTTTTTGGGTAATATCTTATGCATGGGTATTTGCTAAGAATTTCAACTCTCCTTAACATGAGATTTTTTCTCTTTTTTCAGCTATTTGGTAGTTATTCAAGATTGACGTGTTCTTCTTAAAAGTTTAAACTCATGTGTATATTTAATCCTGTTTATATGGCTTTAAGGTACAGTGTAAGAAAAATGACCCAGAAAATCTTAAATTTTTTCTCTCAATCATGCAGTATGCGAAGTTTGTCAAGCCTGCTTTTGATGATTTTGTTCTTCCTTCAAAGAAGTATGCTGATGTTATCATACCTAGAGGAGGTGATAATCATGTTGCTATTGATTTGATTGTCCAACATATTCGCACAAAGCTTGGTCAGCATGATCTTTGCAAGATATATCCGAATGTGTATGTTATTCAGTCAACTTTTCAGGTATGCTCATCACTCGTTATTATGCTAGTGAACGAGCAATGCTTTTCCATTTTTTAGCTGAATATGGAGATCATTAGAGGCACCTAAATATGCATTAAAGCCCTCGTAGGCTTTCAGCTTCAAGTGCATTAGTTTCCGAAGGTTAGCGTAATTTACCCCTGGGCTTATATCAAAGTCAAGTGGATGTGTCTGGACAAGAAGTCAAGAAAGAAAGGAAGAAGAGAACAATTTTCATTAAAGAAGATTATTCATGTATCTCAAATGAAAAGATGAAGAATTTGCCTAACAATTAGGTTTAATTAGTGGTGAATTTGGTGACTTCTGTATGTTTATCTACTAGTGATAGACAATCTTTTCTTTGTCTCTATTGCAGATTAGAGGTATGCATACATTAATTCGAGATAAAGAGATTTCAAAGCATGACTTTGTTTTTTATTCTGATCGTCTTATTCGTCTGGTAAGTCTCAATTTTAAGCACTTTGGATATAACATGATTTACTAGGCTTAATTTCTCTAGTGAGGACTTAGAAGGGAATCTGGATGAACTTTTTTTCAGGTTGTGGAGCATGGTCTTGGCCATTTGCCCTTCACTGAGAAGCAAATAGTCACTCCAACAGGTATGTTCATAAGATATTCTATATGATCTGAAGGTGATTTACCCTTTCTCTCTTTCATTTTTATCTATCATTTGAGCGGACAAGAATGATCCTGATTGTTACTTCTTAGAACGGATCAAGAATGATCCTGTCTATTACTTACTTTTGAATATACTAGGAATTAATAATTTGGTTATAAGTTGTGGGGTTTATGAAGTGTGAGCACAAATGCTATATAGGTTTGCTAGAGGCATTTGACCACCTTATATCATGATTAGATGTAAATTTTTTATCATCCAAGAAGCCCTATGGTGCTTAAATAAATGTTACTCCCTCTGTCCCAATTTATGTGACACCCTTTGATTGGGCGTGGTGTTTAAGAAAGATAGGGAGACTTCTGAAACTTGTGGTTTAAAACAAGCATCAACATTTGTGTGGTTTAAATCATCTTATTAAGGGATTCTTTTGGTATGAGGATAAGAGATAATAGTTCTGGGAAGCATTTTATCCTGCATTTGGTTAGGGCTATTAGTTAGTCCCAAGATTATTTATACTATAATGATGGGATAAGTTATCCCATAATATATATATGAGATACTAATTCCGTCCTCCATACCGAACGACCCCAAAGGTAAAATGAGAATTTTAAAATTAAATTATTCCTAAATATATTTGTGACAAACTAAAAAGGGAAGTGCCCCACATAAATAGGGACAAAGGGAGTCTCTTATGGAAGAATTAAAAATGTTTTCAATCCATTTCCATCAAAAGAAATGCTTGACTAGATGTTTCCTCATGATTGGTTTGCATGGTCTATCTTGATGATTGAGCTTCATCATCTATTTGATGTGGAGCAAAGAACTGTGTATATATATCCACTTATGAGTACTTTTCCATTCGTAGGAACCATCTATTCATCAGACCTTGTAACCATCTAGAGGATATAAATGAGTTCTGCTCTCAGGGTCATCTTTGCTTTTCCACTCGCCCTTAATTCTACCTATCAATCAACTAAGCTTTTATCCCAAACTAGTTGGGGATTATCTTTGTGTTCATTAGAAATTTTTAGTTTTTTTGATGTTCGTAACAACTAGTACAACATCTACACCTCAATTCCAAGTAAGTTGGGTCGGTTATATGGCCTTCTCTCATATTATTCTCTGTGTGCTACTTGAATCTTCTGTTGAATGTGCTCTTTGATCAGTTGATGCTCATAATCTACTTATCATTTCCCTTTCTCTTCCTTACTTTCTGAATGTTGGGTTGACAAAAACTTCTTGTTATGGCCGTTTATTAGTGATTGTGCTACTTCTCAGTTTTCTATTGCATATGTCTACTGTATATGAAACCAAACTCAATATTTTTGCTTTATTCGGTTACAGGGTCAGTATACACTGGTGTTGATTTTTGCAAAAAGTTGTGTGGAGTATCCATTATTCGAAGGTGAGATTAGATCAGTCATTAACAGGGTTTCTTCACCTTGGGATATATCCTTGTTAAAGATAAGGAAGGAATTGAAATTGCTCTGAGCTAGATCTGTTCTTTTTTTTTTAAAATTCAGTGGATCTCTTCATGTGTAAGCGCAAGTATGACCAATAACTGATTTATTGGGTTTCTGTCCACCAGTGAGAAAAATTAATTCTTCCTCTGTCTAGTCTCCACTTTAGACTTGTGCCAAGCAAAGTGATACTTTTTGTTTTTCTCTGCTTTTCATTTGTTTTTGTTAAGTTAAATCATTTAAGATCTGACCCTCATATAATGAGCCTTCTTCCAAGGGAATTGTACCCCTATATATATGATCCAAGTACGGGAATTCAAATATATGACTGTATCTATCTTTTGTTTTACTTGGCATTTTTTTTAATCACTGTCATAAAGTTGNGTCCTAGCCGTGCACTTGCAGTTCTTGTCTGTGATGCTTATAGCCTTATGTTGTTTACTGCGTTTCACTTCTCGCATTATTTTATTGATGCTTTATACACTGTTTCCCTTTTCATTTTACTTGGATTTGTTGTACTTGAGCTGAGGGTCTTTCGGAAACAGCCTCTCTACCTCAACGAGGTAGTGGCAAGGTCTGCGTACACTCTACCCTCCCCAGACCCCACCTAGTGGGATTTCACTGGGTATGTTGTTGTTGTTGTTGTTGTAACAACTAGTACAACATCTACACCTCAATTCCAAGTAAGTTGGGTCAGTTATATGGCCTTCTCTCATATTATTCTCTGTGTGCTACTTGAATCTTCTGTTGAATGTGCTCTTTGATCAGTTGATGTTCATAATCTACTTATCATTTCCCTTTCTCTTCCTTACTTTCTGAATGTTGGGTTGACAAAAACTTCTTGTTATGGCCGTTTATTAGTGATTGTGCTACTTCTCAGTTTTCTATTGCATATGTCTACTGTATATGAAACCAAACTCAATATTTTTGCTTTATTCGGTTACAGGGTCAGTATACACTGGTGTTGATTTTTGCAAAAAGTTGTGTGGAGTATCCATTATTCGAAGGTGAGATTAGATCAGTCATTAACAGGGTTTCTTCACCTTGGGATATATCCTTGTTAAAGATAAGGAAGGAATTGAAATTGCACTGAGCTAGATCTCTTCTTTTTAAAAAAAATTCAGTGGATCTCTTCATGTGTAAGCGCAAGTATGACCAATAACTGATTTGTTGGGTTTCTGTCCACCAGTGAGAAAAATTAATTCTTCCTCTGTCTAGTCTCCACTTTAGACTTGTGCCAAGCAAAGTGATACTTTTTGTTTTCTCTGCTTTTCATTTGTTTTTGTTGAGTTAAGTTAAATCATTTAAGATCTGACCCTCATATAATGAGCCTTCTTCCAAGGGAATTGTACGCCTATATATATGATCCAAGTACGGGAGTTCAAATATATGACTGTATCTATCTTTTGTTTTACTTGGCATTTTTTTTAATCACTGTCATAAAGTTGTCTCCTCATCAGAAGAAAGACAAGGAGAATTTAGCTTTCGCTTGCTATACTTTCCAAACATGTGTATATACAGAGTCCTATATAAACAATTTGTTCATAATTGAATTTTCTTTTTACTTCCCTGATCCTAAATCGGGTGAGATAATTGTCCATGCAAGGTGTCAAGGCTAGTGCAGAAATTTTATTGTTGTAGAACGGAAACGGGTTTGAAAGTAAACCGTAGATACTAGATAAGTTCACTTGTTGACAAATGTGAGAGTATATGGCCCTTTGAATAGTGATGTATGTGTGTGTGTGTGAAAATTCCAGAAAGGAAATTATGATAATTGACTTGGGAGTTTTGATAGTTGCACATAGGTAAAGATACAGGAAATTAAATTCTTTGAATTGTTCAAGACTTTGTAAAGGATATCCCCTCTTAGTTAAAGTAATGTATGACATTGGGACAGCTTCCGAAAATTTTCTTTTCCTTTTGATTCTATCTTGTCTCCCTAGATTAGCAGTCAAAGAACATATACTAGTGTATTCTCTGGGTTGGACCACTTTTCTAGTCCTTTATCAGAACTCACTGATTTGACCACTGAGAATTTTAAATAAGGGATGTAGAAACAAACTTTACAAAAAAGGGTGTAAAATCACAGCTTCTTACATTTTGGATACTGGGTCATGAGGTGTAATTGATTCTATTAGGGTTTGGAAAATAAATGTGGTGGGATAGTCATGGTTTATTGGTATTTATGTATCCATCAAGCGGTTTGATGTTGTACATTGGGATCTCTACTTTATTCTCAGGACCAACTCATTTGCATAATGTTTATGTGTATTTGCAGTGGTGAAAGCATGGAAAATGCACTTCGTGCTTGCTGTAAGGGTATTAAAATTGGGAAAATTCTGATCCACCGTGATGGTGACAATGGGAAACAGGTATCCGTTTTGTTCTTTTTCCTTTCTGTTTCCACATTGACAGGATACCATGGATAATGTGGTGAATTGTATCTGAGCAGCTTATATATGAAAAGCTTCCAAAAGACATATCGGAGCGGCATGTCCTGCTTCTGGACCCGGTACTTGCTACAGGTAATGTATTCTGGAACCCGTGACGATCTTTTCTTTTGGGAAACCAAATCTCCTACTTGTTGAAAGAGTTGTTCTCTCCGGTAGGCGATCTCAGTTTCTTATATCCAGTGTTTTCTTTGAGACTTGGAAATCCCTCTTCTCTAGCTTTTATTTATTGTGGGAAGATAAATTAAGGGGAAAGAGGATGTTAGTTACGTGGATCAGACTCCGGAGACTAAAACATAGTAACAGTAACAGTGCAGTTGAGTTCTTTTACCCGGTCTGGGGATGAAATGTCGTTTTCTTGACTTACTCTTGTAGATAAAAAAAAATAGAATTTGATCATATATGCTTTTTCCTGTGAAGGTAATTCTGCTAACCAGGCAATTGAACTGCTCATACAGAAAGGAGTTCCAGAATCCCACATTATTTTCCTAAACCTCATCTCTGTGAGTTGCTGCCTCTTTGTATGTCAGAGATATTTGCACTGCATTTCACCAAGTATTAACTTCTGCTATCTTTTCCTGTAGGCACCTGAAGGAATACATTGTGTTTGCAAACGATTCCCGGCTTTAAAAATTGTCACGTCAGAGATTGATCANAAAAAAAAATAGAATTTGATCATATATGCTTTTTCCTGTGAAGGTAATTCTGCTAACCAGGCAATTGAACTGCTCATACAGAAAGGAGTTCCAGAATCCCACATTATTTTCCTAAACCTCATCTCTGTGAGTTGCTGCCTCTTTGTATGTCAGAGATATTTGCACTGCATTTCACCATGTATTGACTTCTGCTCTCTTTTCCTGTAGGCACCTGAAGGAATACATTGTGTTTGCAAACGATTCCCTTCTTTAAAAATTGTCACGTCAGAGATTGATCAGAGCTTAAATGAAGAGTACCGTGTGATTCCAGGTTTGGGAGAGTTTGGTGATCGGTACTTTGGCACTGATGACTGATAACTACACATTCTGCAAAGAGTCTCAGTATTGATGTGCTCTTAAATAGGAACTTTAGAACCCTCCAATTGAGGAGATCTGTGATCTCTCTTCTTCTGGTTTATCAACTATTTCAGCACACGTATAGAGAACACTGATACTGGAAAGTCGGTCGATGTAAAATCTAAACGACCTCTTGCTATATTGAAGCATATTGCTTAATCTGAAACATGCATCTCTCTTTGAAGTGTTAATCAGTTATTTTCGTTGCTCTGTTGGTTGAGATTGCTGTTAATTTGGACTCTTTTGAGCCCCGTGTGTGTGTGTCCTCTGCACTTTTGAAACTGCTAGCCTTTTAAGTAAAGTACCTTCACTTTTGCTAGACTGAACAGGCAGACGTGTTAAAGGTGCTAATAGACTAAGAAGTGAATAGAAATATTTGTGTAATGCTTGTATGAGAGGTTTTCGTATCTGCATAATCTTGGTGGTAGTGTTATTCGATATCTCTGCTAGTAGATAATAGCAAGTGCACCGTAGAATAATTGAGGTGCATGCTAGTTGGTGACGATGTTATGAATTCTTTTTGTGGTTTTATAGTTGAGAGAGTTTGAATAATTACACAGCCTATAATTTAAGTGGTACAAATAGGATCTTTCATATAATAGGAGTGAATATTATGATATTCTGTACAACAATGTGATTTACTATTACATATCTATCATCAAAACATAAGAATGCAAGGTATACACAATACAAACAATTTCTGCAGTAAAATATATCAAGTTGGGTCGTTCGCACAATATATCAAGTTGGGTCATTCGCACAATATATCCCTAATTCCCTATTTTGCGTGGGTGGGTGGGTGGGTGTATAATTTTTGTTTTTTAAAAATATATGGTTTTTAGATTTTACTCATCAATATTTTAAGTAACAAATAATAATAATAATATATTTAGGGTAATCTAACAAAGTGGAGTGTGGAAAGAGTAGAGCATACCCATAATTTATCCCTACTTTAGACCATCAGCTTAAGAAAAAATAGTTCAAACAAGTTTAAAAAAGAAATTACTAATAGATGTATTAGAAAACAACAAATAGTAACAAACATAAACTACAACAGAATAATACTATAACTGACGTACAAGGAACAACAAATAGTAACATGAATTGAAGGGCAAGAAACTACAACAACAATACTAATATGAATCGAATATCGATTACAACACACTGTTACCTATGTACTAACCTTCTATCCTAATCAATGTCATCCACACCCTCTTATTTTTTGTTATGTTTTTGGCACTTGAAATCGTGTCATGTCCTATTTAATCATCTCCCCAATACTTTCTCAGTCTACCTCTACCTCTCCTGAAATCATCCATAACCAGTGGCGGATCTATGAAGGGCTGTGGGGGTGACATGCCACCCCCGAATTTCGACGGAAACTCTATATATAAATATAAAGCGTGCCCACCACAGACCAAAATTGGCTTGTGGTGCCACGGTAGGAGGACAACTTTAGAAGGTTGATGTTGCGGGTTCGAATCCCATTTGGCACCCACGGACTCTAAATCCTGGATCCGCCACTGTCCATAACCAACCTCTCACACCTCCACACTAGCATGTCCGCGTATTTCCTCTTCACATGTCTGGACCATCTCAACCTAGCTTCCTACATCGAGTCCTCCATTGAAGCCCTTCCATCTCGTCATAGATATCCTCATTTCTAATGATATCTCTCCTAATATATCCATATTCATCACAACATACTCATTTCACAACTTTCATCTTTTGAACGTGAGTGTTCTTGAGTAACCAACACTCCATGTACTCCAGCCAACAAAATTAGTTTAACCATCACTCTATAAAACAAATTAGTGGCCCAAAAAAAAAAAAATACTCTCAACAATAAAATAACAAACAACTTTTCATGAAACATAAATTTATATTTTTATATCATAATATTTCACGAGTTATATAGTAAAAGATATAACAAGTTATGCCCCTAACACTAGAATAACAAATTAATATATATTATTAAAAAAAAAAGACTTTAGAATTTTTGTGCCACATATTGATGGGCTATTCCAAAAAAAGAGTTAGGTTGTAGCCCATAGAAAAATGAAGTCTCCATTGTTCTATTTGTCAAAAGGTAGCAGCCAATTTCAATTTGACTACACTCTTTCTTCACCTAACTCCTTGCATCTTCTTCTTCTTGTTTCTACGTGCTTCTAACTCTTAAAGCTCCAAATTCTATCTATCACAGATCAAAAATCCAGCGGCAGGGTGCAGAAGAATGGGAGCTGGACGTGAAGTAGCAATTTCATTGGATGGAGTTAGGGACAAGAACATGATGCAACTCAAAAAAATCAACACCGCTATTTTCCCAGTACGCTACAATGATAAGTACTACACTGATGCCATTGCCTCTGGTGATTTCACCAGGCTAGGTTCGTATTCTGTTTCGAGTTTTTGTTCCTTTTTTGAGATGGGTTCTTTGGTTTGCATAATAGTAGGTATACAATAGGTTTTCTTGTGTAGAAGGTGCCAATAAAGGTATGTGTGTAGCGATCCATTCGTACGAAAAGAATGATCTGATTTGAATTATGGGGGTCAAGCTTGTTAATGGTCATTGTGAATTTGGAATTATATAAAAAGTACATTTAGTTTTTTCTGTTGTTAATATCAATTACAGGAATATGCTGATAAAAGAAAATGGATTATAGCCATGAGACAAGAAAAACTATTGGTAGATTTGAAACTTATAAGAGGGAACTAGAATTCTTACGGTTTTACTACAACTCATGAGTCACGAAGAGGGTACGACAACAATAGCGCCTCAATCCCACATTAGCTGGTTTAGTTATATGAATCCTCTATATCCATTTTCTGCACTAATTTGGTTTGTTTAGTAGCTCATTACAAGAATGACTCCAGAAAATTGAGGCTTTTTTTCCGAAAAATTGTTTCTTGGATGAGCTAAGTTTAAGTAGTCACATGACTCCCAAATGGAGAAGGGAGTTAGTTCAAACTTCAAAGGGGTTCCATACCTGTATATGGTAGTTTTACACTCTGGTACATTTGAATAAACACCTTACTCAGAGTCCTTTAGGGCCTCTTCTGTTACTGAATATTTTTGGTTGTTAGAGTTTGTAGTTGGTACTCTGGTCTTTCCTTTCCTTTTTTTGCTACTTTTTTTCATTACCCTTCTGTGCTGATTATATTGGGTTGAAATCTGCTTTAGTTGTTTTCTGTCGGTATCACCCAACTGTTACAGTCTGTATAAATCTCTATTTTTATTGAAGACGTATACCACTTCAACATTGTATCTATATTTCTTAGAAACACAATCATCTCAACTCCCCAACCCACTGCTAATGATGCAGCTCAGAACCCCTTTTTCTTATGTTTACACAGTAAATCTAACAATGAAAACAACCGTATATGTTACAAAAGATGTTAAATTGACCTTCCTCAGTATAGCCAATATCAAAATTAATTTGAAATACTGGAATGTATAATGTGAAAGCGCCTGCTTGCATAGGTATGAATTTCTTCCATCAATTTTGAGTTGTTGGGGATGCCACGTCTTAGAGGACCTTCTTATTTACTTGAAAGTTAAATGTAGATAGGAGATCTAGCAAGGATTAAAGAAAGTTATCCAATCACTATTATTTTTAATCCCTCACACCAAACGACCCCTAAGTGTTACACGGTGACTCTAGAATTTCTACATGCCATATTTGTTTCCCAGTTAGTATCACATCCAAGACTCTATCTTCAGTGTCCTACTATTAATAAGACTGTTTTGATTCTCATAAAACATTTCAAATGAATTTGTTTTCATAGTTTAGGAAATCAAGTCATTTGAGCATCCTTTAGTTACTTTGGTATACCAGAGTAAATGACAAATAATTTTAGATTTCCGTGGATTGTTTATTTTTATATTTTGTGAAGTAGCCCCCTTAATGATTTTTGTACTGTATATATCATTTAAGAATTGAATGTGTTAAAAGGCCTGGGCATCTAACCCGTAAGCTAAAGGCAACATGTAAGTAGTTCATGACATTCATAACCCTTTTGGAATCCATTACACTCATGCCGGACAAGTAGCGTGTGAAAATCCAACCCATTAGAAGCCCTTCGACTATTCATGTGTGAAAACAATCTGAGCATCTAATCCAAGAAGTTAAGGCAACAGGTGGTGTAGCTCATGACATTTATAAACTCTTTTGGAAAGTCTTACACTACTCATATGGGATAACTATATGGCTCAATATGTTTCGCAGGTCTAACCGGATTTTGGTTTACACATGAATTTACTGTGAACTTACTAGTATTAGGATTTGGTTTGCCGAAAATTGATTTTAGTCTAATGAGAAAAAATTTGAACATCCGACCTGAATTTATAAGAGAAGTGCTTGGTTCATCACAGGCAGAAGTGGAAAAGGAACACATTTCTTCTGTCTCTCTGTGTCGATTAGAAAAAACCATAGCATGTATATTCTGCTTAATTGTCCTACATTCACCATGCACCTCTTTGGCTTGTTTATGATGTATCAAAAGATGGAAAACCATTTAAATGGCCTCTGCTTGAAGAAATATTCCTCCATCACTATTAAGGTGCCTTTTTTTTTCCGACACAATTATTGAGTGAAGAGTTGAAGTTCAATCATATTTCCAATGAAAGTGGGGAGTTACTTTTGAAGAATCTAGAACCTTCTATTTAGTTTAGTTGCGCGGACTGTTCACTTCTGGTGCCGCACCTGTGTCAACACGACATGGGTGCGGGATGCATTACCGGATATGGTCAATTGATTTAGGGTACTTCGACCACAATTGATTGATAAATTCGAGACATGTAGAATGATTTCTGAAATCAAATTAAACGCTTGGATGAAATCACAATTTAGATGTATCATTTTTTATCAATAAAATTTAAAAGATATTTGTATTAAAAATGTCTGCAATCACAAGGTGCTTTAAAGAACTTACCGTGTTCAACTTTTGTGCCTGCAGCATATTACAGTGATATCTGTGTAGGTTCAATAGCATGTCGCCTTGAGAAGAAGGAAAGTGGGGCTGTTCGTGTTTACATAATGACTCTGGGTGTTTTGGCTCCATATCGTGGGTTAGGTACTGGTAAGTGCTCTCTTATCCAGCTCTCCTTGTTCAAAGTTACTGTTTTCATATAAATTTCCATGGTTTTTTTCCACTTTGACTGCTCAAAATTTAGTATTATGGCATCAACCTTCGTGGTGCCCTTTCTGTTTAATCATTGAAATTTATTGCGAGGCATTTACACTATTCCAAAACACAAAACAGAAACTTGTGATCAATTATTTAACTCTTTGACAAAATGAATAAAAAGACAGTGTCAAGTCGATGTCATCTTTCTCGAATAGTATTGAGCTGCTTCCCATTTAGTTCACCCACCTTCTTATTCCGCTGCAGGTACAAAGCTGTTGAATCATGTCCTCGATCTTTGTGCCAAGCAGAATGTTATCGATATTTATTTGCATGTGCACACAATTAATGAAGAAGCCATCAATTTCTATAAGAAATTTGGATTTGAGGTTACTGATAAAATCTCAAACTATTACACAAACATTTCCCCACCAGACTGTTTTGTCCTGACCAAGGTCATCACTCAAACAAAGAAACAGACAGTGTGAGCTGTTTGATTGAGTCGTCTTGGTCACGCCTTTACTGTATCTTTGAGGTTCTGAGCCTCTTGTGGTTCTAGTTTTTGCTATTTATGGGCAATGTGCCCCTATTGAATTGTGACTGAGTTCCCCCTCCGCTCTCCCTCGTCCTCGTCTTTTGGTAAATTATCTTTGCTGTGCAACAGAACGACAGTTGAATGATTTCCCTGTAATAGAAATAGTACATTGCAATGCAAACATTCAAGTTAGTTAGTTAATGATTTTGTCATGAGGAATTCTTTTCTAATGAATATATGTGGATTGTGCAAGCTTCATAAATGAGTTAATATCAATTGCAAACAGGAAATATGAAGGATTAAGAAAAAAACAGATTGATGATGGGAACACTCTAGCATCATGATGAAACATATTTGTTGTCTATTGTTTATAGCAATTCACCAAGACTCTTGGTGAACATGATCCAAATTAGTCGTGCCAGTGAGTTTCGAATGTCTTAAGCTAAAAGAGATAAAAAATGCAGACACATTATCTAATTTTTCAATATCAACAATTGTACAAATTTCCTTTTAACTTGTTTGGCCAGTCTTGATGACTTGATCCAAATACAAAAAATAATATGAGAAACTGAGATCTTTTGGTTACTTATAAATTGAATAGCAGAATATGGTTTTTTTCAGAAATACTTGAAAGTATTATGTTTATAACACTACAAAGTATTATGTTTTCATTTTTGTTTATACTACTTGATAAATTACACTTCTAATTTTTTATTTTTTTTTGTATTTTAATCGCAATAAAGTTTACTTTAGCTGTAATATATAGGTACTATAATACTGGTGCCTATTCAACGTAAGTACATGTCAATCTTTGACATGAAAATTCTAATGAATGTTTATCGTCTTTTGATTACTTGTTAGCATGTTAAAAGATGTTGATAATCAAAATTAATGTTTGATAAATCGTCTTAAATAATTAAATACTGAAGAATCTCTTGTTAATCTTCTTTTCTCCTTATTAAAAAACACAAGTTGTCTCTGGCCACCACTATTATGCATTACATTATCAAATTAAATAGTCGGTCAAAGAGGCTACAAAATCATATATTATACTCTATGGTCATCAATGACTAATAGTGGCGTAAGGTGCCAAAGGACATAGGTTTCTTTTATCTTTAATTAGAAGTGTCAGATTTGAATTTGAGATTTTGTGAAAGAATACTTTGATATATCTAGGCGTAAATTTAAATTATTTGTCTCATTATTTATATTAAAAGGATTAAATTACTATATCATATTAAAAATGATTATTAAATCGTTATTTATCTTATCCCGCATATCAAATGATTCTAACAATGTAAGCTTACAAATGTAGTAAGGCAATACTTCATTCGTTTCAAAATCATTGTCACATTTTGCTTTTCGAAAGCTATTTAACCAAACTCTTATTTTTTCTTTTCTTTTCTTTCTTGTTTCAATTTTTAATGTCTGCCACAATAAAATGAAGGTTACAAGAAAATAGAAAAACAGCTCATTTTCTCACTTCAGACCAAAAGCTGGCCACTTTCCATCCACAACTTATTATTTTTCTTTATTTTCTAACATCAATCCTTTCCTGTCTCCACATCATCACCTGATTCTTTTAGTTAGTAATCAAATTATAATTATATAAACATTTAATTAAGTACTCTAATTATTTGTAGTTATTCTACTTGTATTTTGCCCAAAAAAAGTATGAAAGTTTTGGAACTTTTCACCTAATTGGTGCCAAATATTCAGTGTTGAAAATCTTTCAGGACTAAAAACCTAAATTCTTCTTCTTTTATGATTTCTTTAAGCATTTGGTATAGTCTAAAACATACCGGTTCAATAAATAATTTAGTTTTAGATTACATAGATTCACTAAAAGAATAAAGCGTTTCTAACCAAGAAATTTTGTATTTCCTCAATAATCCTCTTAATTGATAAGGAGCTCAGCGCATATTAGTAGGTTTACTGTCGAATTAATAGGAGCCTTGAATTTTGAATACTAAAAGTCTAAAATTCACATCTAAATATCTTCATATCGTATATGGAGGAAACTTCAATTTAATAATATTTGAGTTGTTTGGCAAGTCGTGTACTTTCAAATAACAACTCACTAAAAGATGTGTAGAGAACAAACTATATTCTTGCATAGGTCAAATTATTTTTTTTTGGGAAACTTCCTTATTTGTTTGAGGTAAAAGTCTCATGGGCCTAACACCTCATCAATAAGTGAGAAATTAATTCCATGCATACTTTGCGTCTTAATGTGTCTAATACGCCAAAAATATGATGACATAAATATGTAACATATATTACATTTTCTATCTAAATATATATCTAAAATATCTTTTTAGATTGCCCTTTTGAATATTTGATCGTAACTAATAATATATATATAATGTGTTTTCATTAATTAAGAGTACTATCATAACTTACATTTATCATATCAAAAAGAATGGACGTAGGTAGACTCTTGCTATATGTATAGTACATTTTTATTACTTAAGCTAATTTAATCAAATTTTTGTACGTTTCTTCGTATTGAATTTTAATTTATTTTCTTTTTTTAAAAGGGTGATTTAAAATTGGTGAATCCCTTTCTTTTTACATTTATAAATTACAATCACCTTTTCAAATCAATGAAGATGACATTTCTGTTTTTTGTGAGTAGTATTTTTGCTCTGCAGAAATTTCCTAATAAGTACAATTAGTATCGTGCAGTAGTGTCTTTATTTAATTTTTCCTACTAATGAGTGGCTGGATTAAGTTATCATTTATTTTTGTTCATACGGTTACTTAATGAACGCACTGAATATTTATCTAAAGACATTTTAAAAAATTTATAGATAATTCGATCAACTCAAAATAATTCACATAGTATTTATTCGATTTAGCTTAGGCGATCAAGGGAATAAAATCTTTAGATTTATTGGACTATAAAGAACAATAATATATATATATATATATACCATATGATTAGGATGTGACAGGATTCATGATTGATGCTAGGTAAATAACAAATACAATCAAAGATAAAATCAAAATTCAAATTTAATAAAAGTGAAAAGGATAAAAAATGTCCTCCGTTTTTAGTTTGGCTCAAAAATATCCTTACCATCAATATTTTGGTTTAAAAATGCCCTTGCAGTCAATACTTTGATCCAAAAATACCCCTATAGTTACTAAATGGGCCAAAATGTCCTTTTTTAATAAATATATTATTTTTTTCCTTTTTAAACACATAAACTTTCTAATTAAAATATTATTAAAGAATCATGTTCTTATTTTCTTTCTTTTAAAATTAGTTTAACAAATAAAAATGTAGGAAATATGTTTTTTCTTCTTAATCTCATTTTATCAATTAAAATACAATAATTTCATGTATCCTTTCGACATATAATATATGTCATATATAAAATATCATAATATATCAATCATTAATTCATATTTATGTAACGATAAAAAATAAGAAATTTTTTCTTTTTTTTTTTGAACTGGAGTAAGATAAACATTTCCTAATTTAAAAAAAAATATTATTAGAAAAAAGAATGTGTTAAAAAGAAAATAAATAATATATTTATTTAGAAAATGAGCATTTTTGACCCATTAAATAACAATAAGAGTATTTTTGAACCAAAGTATTGACGGCAAGAGCATTTTTGGACCAAACTACAAACAAAGTGAATTTTTGTTTCTTTGGCATAGTTTAAAGGCGTTTTTGACCTTTTTCCCTTAGTAAAATATTTTTTTCTAAATTTTTTAATATAATAATATCAGAAATATCGTGTTCATTCAACCCTAAATACGTCACTTTTTTTTGTGAGCGAGGGCGTAGGGGACCAAATATAACCGTGTAGGGAAGCCGTGTACCCGTCCATTAGTGCGATCCTTTTCTACGAAGAAAAATACTATATTGAAATATTTTCATCGTCAAATATTACGTGCAAAACTTAATTATTAAGATTTATAGATGTTTTATTGTGGTCACACTTTTTCTTCTCATTGTTAACAGCCAAAATAATATTAACTACTCATATTGACTTTGAATTGTTCGTTTGAACAACCCAACTAAATTCAACGTCTCGTATAGAATAATTTCTTTGCCCTATAAAGATAAAAATAAAATCAGCGTATATTTTAGTTTTTTTTAGTTTTCTAATATTAAAATTACAATGATTTTTAAAAACTCAATTGAAGTAATTGAATCAGATCAATTTTTATGTTTCTTTAAATAAATCTGAAGATTTTTATATAAATTTATAATCGTCCCGAATAAGTATGTTATTGCACTCTTATTCATATATATATATATATATATTTACTAT
Source organism: Solanum stenotomum (assembly GCF_019186545.1). Classification (NCBI taxonomy): domain Eukaryota; kingdom Viridiplantae; phylum Streptophyta; class Magnoliopsida; order Solanales; family Solanaceae; genus Solanum; species Solanum stenotomum. Next base: position 13,054,087 of record NC_064289.1, on the reverse strand, counting down.
GTTATCTCGCTAGAATAAACGATACTTAATAAATATATAGCTTGTACTTTAGTAAATTTGATATTTAAAAGAAAATAGTTTGGTGGTTTATAAATTATAAAATATCATATGTTATCAAGAAGCATATTTATACCGACTAGAAATAAATGGGTATGTATTTAATATTTTTCTTAAAAGAAACCCCACGAGCAAGTTGTTGCAATTATGAAGTATGACTAGGTTATGTACATTATATTAGCCAAGTCAACATTGTTTTGCCATCACTATCATATGTCAATCACTAGCCAAATTAAAAAAAAACAATTGTAAAATCTGTAAACTATATCATTTTTATAAATATAAATATTTTTTTGTTTTTAATGATGGATTTTCTTGGGAAAAAAGGATTGGTTTAATGAAAACCTTAATATGATCGTCTATCTCACTTTGTTTTAATCAATCCTTTACTTTTTAATTAGTTGGTTCACCATTGAATAGTGTACTCCCTTCGGTCCATTTTACTTATCGTCTTCATTTAAAAATAGATTATTTAAAATAGTTGTTGTTTTAACAAAAAAGGTAAAAGGGTCTGGTGGACCCTTGTACTAATATAAATTTGTATTATAAACCTTTCTACTTACCCTTTGTCATCTGGACCCTTGAACTCATTTAAACTCAATTTTTTACCCTTTAGTTGTATGTATACCACAAACGTCTGACACGTAATTTCAAAATTACGATATCAGTAATTTTTTGTTTTCACTTTTATTATCGATCATAAATATAAAGAGATATTAATATGATGCAAAAGAGAAAAGTATGGTATAAAAAGGGTAATAAATAAGAATAATTTAATCAAATTAGCCTTTAGTTAATAGAGTATTTTTTTAAGTGTACTAATCCGAAGAAGTAATTTTGACTTAACTCAAAGTATAATTCTGAATAAATGGAGGAATTGTAACTGAGAATACGTGGTACATTTACCAAGATTAAGCTTGACAATTAATGGATGCATTTTATAATTTTCTAACTAATGATAGCATGACCTTGAGATGAATATACCTTACAGTTTCAGTTTTGTTAATACTCCCTTCGTTCACTTTTATTTGTCATTTATTTTTAAAATATATTTTTATTTTTACTTATCATTTTTGACATATAAAAAAATAACAAGTATCTTTTTCCATGTTTTACCCCAGAGGCATATCCAGGATTTTGAAATGATGGGTGCACTATTACGAAATGATGGATCAAAAAATAAATTTGATCAGTTTAACATTTAGGTCTTATCACGGAAAATCATTAAAATTTTAAAATTATAGGTCCAAAATTATTTTTTATCTATCCAAACCAAAGGAAAATAAAACAAGATAAATGAAAGATTCAAATTTCTAGACTCAGAGGTGCACCCAATCATCATCGTACGTCATTATATGATACTTCAAGTGTGGGTTCACATATCTATGGTTTAGATATATTTTTTAAAATTTAACACTACTATATATGATTTCAGGAGGGGAGCATGGGTTCACGTGAATTCGATAACCCCCTCCTGAATACGCCTCTGTTTTACCCTTAACATTAAATATTATTCTCCATATCATTTTTAAGATATACTTAATATTAGTTATCAGGTATAGTGTAGTAAAATATTTATATCAATAATTATTTTTTTAATTAGTGTGTCAAGTCAAACAATTACAAGTAAATTTGAACGGAGGGATTACTTTTTTTGTCTGATGATGCTTTACCAGATACACATAGGACAAAGTGATAATTTAATAGAATTTTTGTAGTTATCTTAGTTTAGTATTGTTGGATTTTTTTTCAAGGGTATAAGCATTAAAATAATTGGATGTAATGTGAATTAGAAAATGGAGGGAAATTAGATGAAGATAAATAAAGTTTATTTATCCCTCGTTAATAGTGAAGATTGAATTTTTTTGTGCTTTTAAATATAAATACTTTTTCTAGCTATTAAAAAGTTAAAAATACTATTATTATTATCGCTCAATCGACTTCACCCTTGTTTTATTTTCACTAGTTAAAGGCTTCAATTTTGTTTCATTTTTCACTAGTTATAGGCTTCAATTTTGTTTCATTTTCACTAGTTAAATTAATTTATTAACTCGCTAAAAGAAATTGATAAAATTATTGAAGGCTTCAACTTCGTTCTATTTTCACTGGTTAAATTAATTTATTGGTTCGCAAAAAAAAAATTAATAAAATTATTGAAGTGTGAAGTTTCATTACCTTAATAATTCACTAGTGAAATTAATTTATTGATTCACAAAAAGAACTTAACAAAATTATTGTAGTGTGAGATACCGCCACCATAATAACAAGGACACTCAGTGAATTTCAAATTCTCATTAAGAAAATGAAAGTTTAATTGACCAACCAATTAAGCTAATAAGATTTATTTTTTTTAAAAAAAACTAATAAGTTTCTCACTTTTTTTAGCCTATATATAGGGATGTAAATAATTTCTCCCCTCTAACTTTGTTTTAGATGCATTTATCTAATAATTACTATGTCAAAATATATTCGCAGATGAATCCAAAATTTGAAGCTAATAAAGATACAATCTTTAACATAGTCATTAATTAGTAGCTATTGCTCTCTGCTTTAATTACTTACTCTATAGGTGATAAATTAATTGTCAATTAATAAAAGTAATAAATAAAAATATACTAACAAATAAAATCGAAAAGTTGCTTTTAGTGTTGTAGATCTGGCAGACACTATCGCCAACAATACACGTTGGCCAACAAGTCAAATTCGATAGGCTCTAAGGCAACGATCTTAAAAAAAAAATTATTCAGATATCTATATTAAAATTTAATTAAATTTGATCATATAGAAAAAATTTATTGTAAAATATTTCCTAATAAAGAATTTCAGTAAAAAAATTTAAATTCGAGACTTGTACCTAACATAAATGACTATTATCACTCCACCAAAATCTAAATCGATCGCATTCTAAAAATCTTTACAAAACCAAAATTCTCTTTTTTAAACTTCACATCCATCTGTAACCCTCCATTTTGGAGTTTCAACGTTTCTAGATTGACTGTTTTATCCCTTTCTTCTCTGCCCCCACAAGGCAGTGTACAACTATACAACAGTGTTGTAATTTCTCATTGTTGTGTGGCCTTCTCCATGCACTCCTTATTTATTTATTGGTAACACCTGCTTGATTATAAAACAAAAAAAAACTATTCTCTCTCCCTTCACACAGTTCATAGGATTCTCCGTGGAGGGCTCTTTCTGGGGTTTCTCTGCGTTGACATAAGGTTTGTTCTTGATCTGGGCTTCTGTTAATTCTTTCATATATGCTTGTTTTCAAATGGGGTACTTTGTATTTTTGGTTCTGTTTAAGTTCTTGAGAATTGGGGTTTTTGTGCTAGATCTTATGTTTGATAGTAATGTAGTTCATGTACATGAAGTCTGACTGTTCCTTTAAATTTTGGTTGCAGGGGTTCTTGAATTCTGGATTGAGTGAGGTACTTGTTTCAAACTTTTGGTGTTTAAATCCAATTTCCTGATAGATCTGGTTGTTTTTAGGAACCCCTTGTTGCTGTTAAACCCTTAGACCTTATAAAAATTCAATCTTGAAATAGTAAAGATTTCAATTTAGTACCTTTGAGGTGTTAATTTTAGTGTTAGTGTTGAGGTGGGGTCAAAGTTATTGAATTCCATCAAAATGAGTGAATCCAAACCAGAAGCCCCAGTTAACAACCCTCCTTCTTATTCCAGAAATTTTCCTGATTTCAAACAGTCTGTGAAGCTGAAGTATGTGAAACTTGGTTATCATTACCTTATTACTCATGGAATGTACCTATTTTTATCCCCTCTAGTTATTGTCCTTGCTGCTCAAATCTCTACGTTTTCGCCGAGTGACCTATATGTTCTTTGGGAGCAGCTTAGGTTCAATCTCATATCTGTCATCATATGCTCTACCCTTTTGGTCTTCCTGTCTACCCTCTATTTCCTAACCCGTCCTCGCCCTGTATACCTTGTTAATTTCTCGTGCTATAAGCCTGAAGATGCTAGGATATGCACAAAGAAGATTTTCATGGAGAGGTCAAAGTTGGTTGGTTCATTCCCTGATGAAACTCTTGAGTTCCAGAGGAAAATTCTTGAGAGGTCTGGCCTTGGTGATTCAACTTATCTCCCTGAAGCTGTGCTGAGGGTACCACCAAATCCTTGTATGGCAGAAGCACGGAAAGAAGCTGAGATGGTTATGTTTGGTGCCATTGATGAGCTCCTTGCTAAAACTGGTATTAAGCCAAAAGATATCGGAATTCTAGTAGTAAATTGCAGCTTGTTTAATCCAACACCCTCATTGTCTGCAATGATTGTGAACCATTACAAGCTCCGTGGAAACATTGTGAGCTACAATCTGGGTGGAATGGGTTGCAGTGCTGGTTTGATCTCGATCGATCTTGCAAAAGATCTTCTTCAAGTCCATCCCAATACCTATGCTTTGGTGCTCAGCATGGAAAACATCACCCTGAACTGGTATTTTGGGACTGAGAAATCCATGCTCCTTCCGAATTGCTTATTCCGGATGGGAGGTGCTGCTGTAATGCTCTCCAACAAAGGATCTGAGCGAAGAAGATCTAAGTACCAGTTGGTGCATACTGTCAGAACTCACAAAGGTTCCGATGACAAGTGCTTTTCTTGTGTTTACCAAATGGAAGATCCCAATGGAAAAGTTGGAGTATCGCTGTCAAAGGATTTAATGGCAGTAGCTGGTGATGCTCTTAAAACCAATATCACTACATTGGGTCCTCTTGTGCTTCCCATGTCCGAGCAGTTGCTTTTCTTTGCAACGCTCGTGGGAAGAAAATTGTTGAAGATGAAGATCAAGCCTTATATCCCAGACTTTAGATTGGCCTTTGAGCATTTCTGCATTCACGCCGGTGGCAGAGCTGTATTAGATGAAATAGAGAAAAATCTGCAACTCACTGACTGGCATATGGAGCCTTCAAGGATGACATTGTATCGATTCGGAAACACCTCAAGCAGCTCCCTTTGGTACGAATTAGCCTACTCGGAAGCTAAGGGAAGGATCAAGAGGGGAGACCGAACATGGCAAATAGCATTTGGTTCAGGGTTCAAATGTAACAGTGCAGTTTGGAAAGCTTTACGATCAATTAATCCAGCCAAGGAGAAGAGCCCGTGGATGGATGAGATTAACCAGTTCCCCGTGGATGTTCCAAGGGTTGCAAAAATCTAAAAATCCAATGGTGCTTTCATTTAGCTTAGTGCTCCGGATATCGTGGGTGATTATTCTTTATCAGTTGCAATGTGCTGTTCAGTTGTTTCCTTGTGATTCTCAAACTAGTCTATAGCTGATCTAATTCTATTGAGAAGCTTAGATAGGGAATTCTACTTGCTCTCAATTGTGTAATGAGAATCAAGCAAGTGTTCTTCTCATTTTTATGTTTGTGGAAATTGAGTTTAGGATCAGTTAATATCCATGTACTATTTCTTTATTCATGATTTATCCTAGAAATTGATATTCATTGTTCACTGGTTATATGGAGAGCAGTTGTGTTATTCTTCTTTCAACCCCGTCTCTTCGCCCCTCCTTTGAAACCATTATATGGTGTGGCTAGCTGCGAAATGTGCATACCCAACGAATACTACCCCTTATTGCTGATTACGAGATACTAAAGAAAACAAAACAAAATTCTCTTCCTTTTCTTTTTTGGAAGAGAATTTTGGTGAAGTAAAAGTTGAAATATATCTCTGTCAACTTGTTGATAATAGGATAAAGTTTCATGAAGTTGTCTACTTTCTTGCTTTGTTTGTCTAGGAGAAAGGGAAATGGAGAAGAAAGGTAAAAGTTGTACTAACATTTTAACTAGGAATCCAGGGAAAAGTGAGTTTACCATGTGTTTCATGTTTCAATCAAGCAGCTACCGATAAAAAAGGCAATCCTGTGCCCAAAGCATCTCACGTTAGCGGGGTTTAGCAAAGGGCTGCATCCCAAGAGGTGTGATGTAAACAACCTACCCTGATGCAAGCATTAGCATTAGCATTAGCTTTCATGGCTCACAATACTTGCATACTGTTAAGCAAAGAAAAAGGGAAGTTCTTGACATCTAAAGTTGGAAATTTTTATGGGCAGAATGAACTCAATGCTTTACTTAATTCTTGAAAATCCAGAAAATTAGGCCTCTTGCTGTAAAATTTTAGGCAAACTTTCACATTGCCAGAACACATGGTGAATTTAGGTAGACATGGGAAGTACTCATTAAACCAAAATGACAAGTTAAGTTATTAAGTTATGCAGGACAAAGGCCAAAGCGAACAATATCACTAGTAAGCTGGTATGCATTGGTAAATATCGTTGGTATGTTAACAGGTGAGTTTTTCTTCGCCATTACCCTTTATTCTAGTTATCTTATCCTTACATTGCACCAAAAGGGCATATCCTTAAAGGACACAAACCTTAATCTTATCACACAGTTCACATGATGCCCCAAAATGGGTTACATAAACTTCAGCCCATTGCACCAAAAAGGCATGTCCAAACGACACAGACCAAAACAGGTTGTTCCATGGGCCAACTGTAAAACGTTGATGTTAGTGTAAAAATGTTTTTATAGAAAATATTGTTCACCACCACTAATAGTTTGTACCATGGAACAGTAATTATTATCAACAATTTGTTGGACATGAGTGCGGCCTAGTAGTCAATGAAGTGGGTAGAGGATCATAAGTTCTAAGGTTCAAATCTGAGCAGAGAGAGATGTACATGTAGGTGACCTTTTCCCATCTGCTCTAGCATTGGTGGATATAGTTATTTGGTATCTGTTGCTGGTGAAAAATAATAGTTACTCAATAAATATAGTCGAGTTGACTGAAAATTGATCCGAACATCACGGTCATTAAAAAACACTTGGTTGGACATAAAGTTGCACAAGTATATGATAGAGATGATGTGAGGGGAGCTAGGGTGAGTTGTATTAGTAGTGTGTGGTGATTTTATTAGGACTATCAAGGAGAAACAAAAGTTCATACGTAACTAATAAAAGGTCACACGTGGTATATATTACTGAAAAACAAATTAATGCTTCAACTTATTTTCTCTATCAATCAGTATTTTTTTTTTAAAAATCTTGTTTGCAGTTTGTTGATAAACATAAAAATAGTTTTAACCTCGATGATTTCTCTCTAGATACAAACTACAAAGGGTTCTTCCAATCAACATTAACTAGTTTGAAATTAGGTATGGAGAAAATTTTACTGGAAGCCTCACTTTCGAATAGACCCTGCAATGTGCGATTCGAATTTAGTTGAGAATATGGACCTACTCTTCGAACACCGAAAAATCACAGGAAAAAAGGTTAATTCAGACAAAACAAAGGAGAGTTTTCCATTTGAAGTTGACTTGGTCGTTGCTTGACCAAACAAAACTAAAATAGTTTCAATTTAGAACTATTCGTCAATTAGGTGTAGCCAAATAGTCCATCCATGCAAATGGCAACCCTTCAACTTCCAAGAAACATCATACATATAGATATATACACTATAATATAAACATTTTTTTTTTTACTATATGAAAACCACATACTTTTCTTTTTACACTACAACAAAAACAGTTTTTAGCAGCAACAAATATGCACATTAACAAAGAATAATGAACTCTTTATCAATATTAGTTAATCATCATTAGATGCAGTGTTACTACAAACTTTAGCAATATTTACAAAGAATGCTAAAATGTATTTGTCACTAGTAATTGCTCTAAAAGAATATATTTAACGGCAATTAACTCTTGATGTTAATTAATTACTGCTAAAAGTTATTTGTGATATAATAATCCTATACATGCCTTTTATTTTGTAGTTTCTTTTCCTGTTCAGTGTTTACTATTGATGTTCTGGATAATTTTTAAAATATATATATATATATATAACCAATAATATAGGGGAAAATTGAATAAAGTAGCAAATTATTAATTCAAATTAAATGTTATAACCACAGTTTGATTTAATTGTAACTCATAGCAACTGTTGTCATTCACCTCTCTCCCTGAAATTCTCGCTCGCCACTCTCGTTTTTCGCTGGCTCCCTCACCTCTCTCACTTTTATGCAAACACAAATGTATAAAATGTGTTTGTGTTTGTGTTTGTGTTTGTATAAAATGAGAAAAAAATGTATATATACATAACTTTTCGTTCGCCTTTCTCCCCCAGAGAATCTCGCTCGCCACTCTCACTCGCCTCTCTCACTTCATACAAACACAAATATATCAATTGTGTTTGTATAAAGCGAGAGAAAATTGTATATACAAATACAAATACATATATTTTCGTCATATACACTTATATATAATTATACAAATACAGATCTTCCCTGCCCAGTTTTCTTTTGTCTTTCTCTCTTCCTCGCTTTATACAAACACAGATTACACAATTGATTCTTTTGTATATGTATACCGAAACAGATTATACAATTGATTTTTTTGTATATGTATACCGAAATATACATATTAATAGTCATAGCAAACATAATGTTTGTTATGGAGCGTAATTATACAAACTATGATTATAACATATAAATATGATTTTTACGTTTGCTAAACCTTAAATTTGGTCATTATATAGTCCCTGGAGCCCATTTATGTCTTACTTATTGACTTATTGATATAGTTCTATTTTGGAAGTAATGTTTTTTTTATTATGTTTTTCATTAAAAAAAATTTATAGGTATATTAATTTTAAAAAATTATTAATTTTTTTCCGTAAAAATCGATGTAATTTAAGTGGAAATTATAAAGTTTGACACTCATAAACCGAATTCATATTGATTCGGGAAAATAAAAATAATCTGATCAAACAAAAACACGTAAAATATTCTAATTTAAAAGTCAAACTATCTGAATTGATATTTACAAACTTGCACAACATCGATTAAATATTTCTCCTCAATGAATACATAGATAGTGACCATTTAAGGAGTACTATAAAACAAAACAATTTGTGTATAAGATAAATAAATAAGATAAAGACATTTGCCTGCATATGAAGTTGTCCCAATTTTCTTAAATAGCTGCTAATCAATATTTTGTTCGTTTACATTATTGACAAACTTTGTCGATTCAACGTATAATTAGTCAATGACTAATATTAATAACTGACGGATTAATCAAAGATTCATTCTAGAATATTATAGATATAATTAGTCAGATTTTCTAGAATATATAGAATGTGGCTCCCACGTCCTGTACCAATATTTCTACACCCTGCAATAATAAAGCAGACAGTTCATATCCATCAGTTTTATAATATACAAATTACTTTTATTTTCTTTTTTGAAAAAGATATATATATATATATATATAAGAAATAATTATAGACAATTATCCATACTAATTGAAATTAGTAACATGCAACAACAAAAATAAACATTCTATGTCAGGTAAGTCGCACTGATAGTGTAAGATTTTCATTAATTTGCCAGTTGATATATAAGTTAAATACATTAAATTTATGAGAATGAACGTGAATTTAGCATGAAGGAAAATCTTGGAGCAACGATATAGGTCACAGGTTTTAAATTTGAGAATCAACCAATAATGCTTATCATTATATATATAAAAAAAACAAAATATAGTGATAAACTAGTTTTTATCGTCAAATCGAGTTTTATTGTTGTATATGTCAGGATAGGGTAATAGGTTGCCTACACTACACCCCTTGATCAAGTGCGGAAATCTACATGCATATCAAAATACAGTACATCAAAAATAATTTTTAATAGAAATTAGTTAATGATAATTGCTTAATCATCGCTAAATATGTTTTTTAAAAACAATTAACACTCTTTGTAAATGTCCCTAGAGTCTATATCGACATTGGATCCAATGACAATTAACTAATGTCAGTAAAAGTTTTAACTCCATGTGCATGCTGCTAAAAGTTGTTTTTGTTGTAGTGATACCTGAATATAGCATATAAATTGGATCTAGGAAATATAAAATATTACTTACTGTCTGAAATCAATATTGAGTGAAGGTGTATTTGGAAGAGCAATGGCAGCTAAAGCAGCATTAGAAAGAACCATGGTGGTTCCTTCTTTAGTTGGCCTTGATTGTGATGTTTTTGCCCTATCAACTATCTTTATTTGAATTGTTTCTCCAGCTTTACATGCTTTAGGCAACACTGAATTAATACAACTGATCAAATATTGTCTTCCACATGCTGCCCCATTGTCCCATATTCCTTCCCCTGCTGCTGCAAAGAAGTTGCTTGATGGGAATTGTGTTGGATCATTCCCAAAACACTCCGTCGCTGCGCCACCAATATATTACTTGTCATGTATCACTTTTCGATCGAATAGAAAAAAGTCAATTACTACATGGATATAATTGGGACCATCTATTGTTTGAGGTGGTAATGGTTGTAAAATAGACAAATACAAGGGGTGATTAATAATTAGGTTTAAGGAGATCTAAAAAAAAACGAGTCAAATTTAAAGTCGATTACATGAATTTTCACGGTAAGACTAATATAGATAAATGTGATATGATGTATACATTACACCCGACCCCCTTGAGGTAGCCTGTAATGTAGCTAGGTAGGTTATCTACATTACAATATTTCTTTAGAGTACCTATGATTATGTGAGAACGTAATCCAAGATGTTTCATGAACTATCTTTAGTTTACGAGCGAAAAGTTAATTTATTTGTAACTTACGTGTATATGGTGGCTTATACTGGCTGGCAGTTCCAAGATCAGCTTGTGATGCATGAAATAGTTGAGCAAATAAGAAGAATATAGGCAGCCATATTGATGAAACCTTTGACATCCTAAAAAAAGCAAACAAGTTTTATATAAATATATACAGTATTTAGGCTTGTTATAATTTGCAGTATTTTCGACTTTATATATAGTATATACAAGAAACAATGAGTGTGATATAATTAATTATTTTTAAAAGAATTTTTGGTCAACCCTTTATAATATACAAATTCTCAGATTTCACTTAATATCATGATTAAAAGTTGCACCTAATAACTCTCACCTCTAAATTCTCCAATTTCGGCAAAACTCAATGTTTTGATTAAATCATAAAACGATGATATATATATCAAAATTCAATATCTTAATTCACAAAATTTATAACGTTTAAATTTTGAGTTTGTCACATTAATCACATCTAATAGACAATTAGCTTCAAAGGGAGAAGGTATAATATATATTTTTCTTTTTTTCAGTTTAAACATTAATGGACCATGGTAGATTTCAGTTTATAAGACATCACATTTATTAATTGGACATCAATTCAAAGTTTAACTCCTTCGTATTTTACTTAATGAATCTCTCACATCTAGAAATTAAAGAGAAAAAACCCTACTTTGAACATACAATTAATATGTAGGGAAAAGAATAGGGGAAATGTACCTTTCAATAATATTACATTTGAAAAGAGAACATTTATGTGCCATGTAACACATCTTTTCACATAGAGAATGGAGAATCATTTATAATTATTCAAGACTATAAGAACTAACAAACCAACTACACATACTAATAATAAATGTAACTCATGTATATATATTCTCTCGGTTCACTTTTACTTCTCCCTTTTCGAGAGTTAAACAGTATAAATTGATCAACATTTTAAAATGTATTTTTTAATTATATTAATATGAGAATAATTGCAGTTTATAGTATTTTTGTATAGTCTTCAAACATCCAATTTTTAAATTTAAACTATTAAATTAATTTTAATTCAATTTAATTCTAAAGTTTAGTCAAATAATTGTAATCTGTACATATTAATTACAAAAGTTTTGAGATTGACATTGTTTTAGCAATGTTTGACTTTCTTTTAATACTAGTTTTTTATTTTTGAGTTTTTTCCATGGCTACCTAAAAGTTTCGTGTTTGTATAGTCAGTTATTAATAGAATAACTGAGGCGGATTCAAAATTTAAAAATCCTAATATTGAAATATGTTCGTGCATTCTAGAATTATGCAACTTTTTTAGGAAAAGAATATTCGAAGAGGTATAGGGTAATAAGCAGACCATTTCTTAGTGCATGTGAATATAGGTGGATTAATAAATATACAAAGAGAACAAATCATGTGAAACAAAAATGAAGAAATGTATAAAGCAATTTTTTGGGTCAATAAACGGCTGCCGATTTCTTAGAATGTATTTAATTTGGCTATAATTAATTAATCCATACTCTATAGTCTATAGTAGTTCTATGATTTGTTTTCGATTGCAATGATCGTGCCGAAAAACTTAAAGAATTCGAGATATCTAGTTAAGAGTAAAGCAGTCTCATCTAGGGGTGTCAATGAGATAGTTCTGGTCAGTTATTTTTTTTAAGTTATATCATCCCAATTTTTCAGTTATTTTATAATATATAACCAAAATTACATTTTTTTAAAACCATCCCAATCATATCGGTTTCTCTTCAATATCGGTACGGTTCGGTTAATTTTCATTTTTTTTTACTTTTAAAATATCACCTCAAAATATACTACTATTAAAGTATTTCTTTCGCAAATATGTTCTTGAAGAAGCACTTTAATTCTTCATCAAGAAGACAATAATGCAAAACCATATTACCGTATTGTTTGATACAGTATCTATTACAATATCTTTAATTTTAAACTTAATTAAGTAAAGGTTAATGAAAGAGCAAAGACCCAAAGTTGTCTAGTCACTAGAGGCCTAAGACCTAGGTTATATTTATATTTATATATTATATGTTAACATATTGTTAATGTATAAAATATATTTACATGTAAAGTTATTTGGTTCGATTAGAAATTTTTTCTATTTTTTTCATAAATTAAAAAGATCATTCCAATTGTTCGGAACGATTATACACTTAAATAAAAGTTTACGTGTTTATTGAAAAAATAAAATAAATCGGTTAACCTTATGTGGCTTAATATCCACTATCACGTAAGTATATTGTTGGACTTACAATCAATATTCCTAAGAATTTGTCGTTAAATTTGGTGATCTACTTCAATCATATAACAATAATCTCCTTGTACTTTCTGTTTTTATCATTCTATTTTAATTATATGTATTACATCTTAATTATCTGTCAAATCATTTTTCAATATTATTGAGTCAAGATATCTTAATTATCAACATTTAATCACCACAATCTCGTCTAATCTCACATTAATTTCATTGTACTTGTACTAACAAAACTTTAAGAATATGTACTCTATTTTTCCTCTATTTATCTTAAAATCTTATTCAAATTTTTTTATTGACACTCCCACTATTAAATTCGAAGACTCAATCAATACACGATATAATTAATTCATAAAATTGTAAATACTTCATATACATACTAAAGTAAGTTGTAAGTAACTTTTTATATTTAATTAAAAAGTTTTGGTCAAGGTTAATCATTATGTTAGAACACACTAAAACAAATTAGTAGTCTACTCTACACCAAAAAATAATTATTCACATGCACATGTTGTATAGTAGACACATCAAAGCACAATCTTTAAACAATTCTCAATTTAATTATTGAATCCCTAAAATCAATCAAAAATGTGAAGGATTTATCGGAGTGATGGACGGTCACTCAACATGGATGGCCAGAGAAATTACTATTTGTTTAAAAGCGACTTGCAATTTTTAACATTCTTTATATAATTCGATCTTGAAGTTTGGGCAGGTCATAGATTTGCACATTTATCAACTTAATTTTTTTTTACTAATTTAATTCAGTTTGTCTAAAAATTGTGCTGATATACATCGCAGATTAATTCATGAGAAATCTTGTAGAAAAATATATTAGATACTCAAATCAATAATGAATTTTTTTTAAAAAAAAAAACTAATAAGAATTGAACGAGCTAGTTATGCCCCATTTGTTAGGTGCCGATTTATCTCAACTAACAATTGATACGCTTAATTATTAACTCATTTGATTCGTCCATTTGACACCCCTAATTTTCGTCTAAGAAGATTTGCTAAAGATTTGTTATTAGCCTACAATTTTGTGGAACCAATCAGATGAAATTCACAAAAAAAAAAAAAAAAAAAAAAAGGAATTGGGAAGAATATTGGGGTAAAAACTAAAAAAAAAGTCATAAATTAATAGAAAGACATACCTTGATAAGCTTTTGATATAGAGATCTAGATGAATAATTCCTGCAAAATAGTTGAAGAATTAATATTAGATAGGTGATTAAAGAGTGGGCCTTAAGGACTTAAAAGGAAATAAAATAATTGAAGAATTAAGATTAGATAGGTGATTGAAGAATGGGCATTAAAGGACTTAAAAAGGAAATAAAATAATTGAAGAATTAAGATTAGATAGGAGAATAAAGAATGGGCATTAAAGGACTTGGAGATAAAATCTTGAAATTTAATTGGATTAATAATAATTATGAGATTTTTAGATATCTTATTTACCCCAAAAAAGAAGCTTAGAGGCAATCAATTTAGATACTTGATTGACGGATGCTTTCACAACATTAAAAACGTAACCTTATAAGCAAAAGTTAACAAAAAAAGGGTATACGTGGGTGGTAAAATTAGTTCAAAAAAATATAATTCGTTCAATTTATTTATATTTAAGCGGTGATCGTTTATTTATTAGTTTAATCTATTTAAATCATTTAAAATATATCTTAACCTACCACCCATGAGACTGTTAATATTTTGATTTGACTGATATATTAATTATGTTTATTGGACACTTTGCTTCTTTCATACAACCGTCTATTCTAACAATCATATTAAAATCATTGCGTAGTGAAGGAATAATGAGAAGGTAATTTTTTAGTTTGCAATTGCTTAATGTGTAAAAAAGTATATCTATAGTTAAATCATATAAACAAGTAGTGATTGATCCAAACGTAATATTTACTACTTTAATACTTCTTTCGTTTCAGTAACATTTTTTCTATTTCAGTCAATTTTAAAAGAATAACATATTTTCTATATTTAATATTAACAATTTAAGTATAAACTATTTATTGTAAATTTAATAAGATGATTTATATATAACCACACAAAATGTTTATTTTAATAATTCTTTCGTTCCGATAACACTTTTTCTATTTTAGTTCATTTTAAAAGAATTACACATTTTCTATATTTAGCAATAATAATTTAATTTTAAAATACCTATTTTAAATTTAATAAGATAATTTATATATAACCACACAAAATATTTATTTTTTAATATTTCTTTCGTCCCGATAACACTTCTCTATTTTAGTCCGTTTTGAAAAAGTAACATATTTTCTATATTTAGCATTAACAATTAAAAAAGTAACACTTTTCTATTTTAGTCCGTTTTGAAAAAGTAACATATTTTCTATATTTAGCATTAACAATTAAAAAAGTTACACTTTTCTATTTTAGTCTGTTTTGAAAAAGTAACACTTTTCTGTTACTTTTCTACTAGACTCGTTTTGATACATCGAGATCAACGAACTAAGCTCTGATACCAACTTTGTCACTGCCCAGACCGTCGTGATTGACACTCACACTAACCCTCCGGTGGGAGAACCACTACTACAACTCAAACCAAGCAACTAAACCAAAAACTAAAGCATTTAAGTTACAGAAGCAAGTTAAATAGCTAAAGACTAAAGTTCCCATAAACTTTCAAAAGATCTAACAACTAAACAATGTGGAAAATACACCTAGAACCTGAAAGTCAATGTACCAAAACATCTAAAGTTCAACAAGTCTAAACAAGAAGGGATACAGTCCCAAACTAATGCACTAATAACTAACTAGAAAGTCTAAGTCCGAAATGGTAGACATAGACGAAAGAGAACTCATGGCAGCCCAGAAGAATTGGCTCACTCTTGAATTTGAACGATCACTGATCTTCTAAGTGAGGTCTGCCAATAGCCGTCGGAAGATGCCCTGTACTCAACAAAAATAAGAGCAAGTGCAGTATCAGTACACAACCACAGTGTACTGGTAGGATCACGTGGCAGGCTATCACACTAAGTGTAACATAAGCTAGTCAATACAACATTATAATCACATGCATATATCGAACATATACAATATTATCAACATTTATGAATAACGAACAACTTCACATTTCTTAAGATACACAATTATGACAAGTCATTGGTCCTCTCATGGAACCCAAACTCAAACAATTAGCATACCGAAACGTGGTACCCGATCAAATATTTATGCCGGAACGTGGCAATTGATCCCATAATTATGCTGGAACGTGGTTAGTTATGCCGAAACGTGGCAACCAATCCATTCAACACACCACAACCACAAGTATCTTCTCAAGTTCACACAGTTTAGTCATGATTCATGGCATTCATCATTCCTCTATCTCATTTCCAACAAGCATGATCAATAATGCAACGTTCTTATACATGCAAGTATCATAATGAAACAAGAACACACATACATCACACAATCATAGAATTATAACAATCACCTACTTCAAAACAAGCTTAAAACCCTAAAAACTTGATCCTTCCATTTTCGGATTCGTTCCGCTTGTTCTTAGTCTACAAACAATTAATATAATACGGGAATCAATTAACAATCACTAATTACCCAGATTACTAACAATTCTAATAATCCTAAATCATACCCATGATCCCAATTATCCCAACTAGGGTTGTTTTCACCATAAATTCTAGATCAAAATCCTCCCCCATCGATATTTACCTATTAGATTATGTTCTACGATTGAAAAATGAATTCGGAGAGTTAAAATCATACATTTAGTCTCAAGAATGGTGAAAAACGGTCAAGAACTCATATGGGGTCATCTCCTAGCTCTCAAAGTCGAAGAGTGTAGAATAAAGTCGTTTTGGAGTTTATTTACGACTTTAAGTCGCATTTGGCCCGCCAAGCGGCCTTCACCCCGCTACAGTAGCACTGCCAGAGCGACCAAAACCACCGCCAAAGCGGCTTGCACTAAACAGTGAGCTATTTTAATAATTTCATGACCCCCATTTACAACACACTTTTAACCAACAATGCTCAGAAAATATCGTTCACGCTAAGATCAATAACGGGGGTTCTACTCACCCGAATTCAATTCCGTAAAGTCGTACGAATTCCTTAACGACATATCTAACTACTAATGTAATCAAAATCATAAATAAGTCACCCGATTGTTACCAAATTTCCATACACCTCAAAGACTCCGATTTCGTCCAAATATGGACTAGGTTGGAAAATTCCAAGTTACTACGAAAAAGTTTTCCAACCTAAAATATTTTCCCATTGGCTTTTCTATAAAGACGGAACCCGGTCGTTAAAATATATACCAATTTACCCATCACTCATCCCTGAGTGATAAACTTATGAAAAATAGGTTACGGAAGGAATGAAGTAGTACCTGAATCGACGAACAATTGGGGATACTTGTCTCGCATGTCCTTCTCGATTTCCTAAGTAGCTTCCTCAACTAGACAATGGTTAAATTGAACCTTCACGGACTTAATATCTTTGGTCCTCAACTTGCTCACATCACGATCAAGAATTGTAATCGGTTCCTCCTCATATTTGAGGTCTTTGTCTAACACAATTGAGTCTCATTTAATGATGTAATCCCCTTCACCATGGTATCTCTTCAACATGGACACATGAAATACCAAATGAACTCCCGATAAATTAGAAGGTAAAGTCAATCTATACACCATCGATCCTACACATTTAAGAACTTCAAAGGGACCAATGTATAGCGGACTTAACTTACCTTTTTTGCCAAATCTCATCACCCATTTCATGGGTGATACCTTAAGAAGAACATTCTCACCGATTTGAAACGTCATGTCTCTTACCTTATGTTCTGCATACTTCTTCTGTCTACCATGGGCTGCTAAAAGCTTAGCTTGAATACTCCTTACCTTATCTTGAGCGTCCTTCACTAAATCAACCCTCAAAGGTTTCACATCTCCAGCCTTGAACTAACCTATAAGTTATCTACATCCCCTTCCATATAATGCCTCAAATGGTGTCATATCTATGCTGGAATGATAACTATTATTATAAGAGAATTCACACAAAGGTAAGAACTTATCCCATTGTCCTTCAAATCAATCACACATGCCCTCAACATGTCTTCTAACACTTGAATAGACCTCTCTGACTGTCCGTCTGTCTGTGGATGAAACGCTGTACTAAAAGTGAGTTGCTTGCCTAATTCATCATGCAATTTCATCCAAAACTTGGATGTGAATTACGTACCACAGTCTAAGATGATAGAGAGAGACACCCCATGCAACCTCACTACCTCTTTCACATAAACCTTAGCCAATTGTTCAGCATTATAATCTATTCTTACCGGAATAAAATAGGCCGACTTAGTCAATCTATCAACCACTACCCAAATAGAATCAAACTTCTCCAAAGTCTTGGAAGACCAACCATAAAATCCATGGCTATTCTTTCCCACTTCCATTCCGGAATTGACATTCTTTGAAGAAAACTTATAGGCCTTTGGTGTTCATACTTCACATGTTGGCAATTTTGACACTTAGACACAAACTCCATTATATCCTTCTTCATGTCCGACCACCAATAAAGTCGCTTCAAATCTCGATACATCTTGGTCACACCCGGATGAATAGAATATCGCGAACCATGAGACTCTATCAACAACTTTTGAATCAAATCATCAACTCGGAAAGCACAAATTCTTCCATTGAAACTAAGTACACCTTCCGCATCAAAAGTGGTCTCTTGTGCCATACCAATCACAATTTTCTTTCTAAGCTCCTCCAAATACTCATATTCAAATTGTTTGGCCTTGATCTCCTCAATGAACGTGGCCTCACTTCAATACTAGCTAACACCCCACCTCTTTCTGAGATGCCCATAGACTTCAAGGTCTGAATTTCCTTAGCCAAAGGTCGCTTGGTTACACTCAAGCAAGCTAAACTATCCATACTCACCGCTTTTCGAATCAAAGCGCCTGCCACCATATTAGCCTTACCCGAATGGTATTGAATGGTGACGTCATAATCTTTAAGTAACTTCATTCACCTTCGTTGTCTCAAATTCAAATCCTTTTGAGTGAACACATGCTGCAAATTGCGATGATCAGTAAATAACTCACACTTAACACCATAAAGGTAATGCCGCCAGATCTTAAGAGCAAACACTATCGCTGTCAACTCTAAATCATGTGTTGGATAATTCCTCACATACACCTTCAATTGACACAATGCATAAGTTATAACATTCTTATCTTGCATCAACACAGCACCCAAACCAGAATGTGAAACATCACAATAAATAATAAAATATTTACCTTCAACCGGTAATGCTAGGATAGGTTTGGTGGTCAAAAGAGTCTTGAGCTTTTGGAAGCTCTCCTCATATTTTTCAGTCCATTTAAATAGTATCTCTTTTTTGGTCAAATCAGTCAAGTGAGTGGCAATAAAAGCAAAGTTCTTCACAAATCGACGATAATAGCTAGCGAGTCCCACAAAACTACTAACTTCAGTCATAGAACTTGATCGAACCCAATTCTTAACCGCTTCAATCTTTTGAGAATCTACCATTACCCCTTCTTTTGAAACTATATGTCCCAAAAATGCCACAGAAGTCAACCAAAATACACACTTAGAAAATTTCGCATATAACTTTTGCTTCCCAAGAACACCCAAAACAATACGAAGATAGTCAGCATGTTCTTCCTCACTTTTCGAATAGACCAAAATATCATTAATAAAGACTATGACGAAAGAATCAAGAAATGGCTGGAATACCCCATTCATTAAACTCATAAAAGCTGCAGGCGCATTAGTTAAACCAAACGACATAACCAAAAACTTATAGTGCCCATAGCGGGTTCTAAATACCGTTTTGGACACATCCTCAGGCCTAATTTTCAACTGATGCTAGTCAGACCTTAGATCAATCTTAGAGAAAACTAATGCACCTTGCAATTGGTCAAAAAGATTATCTATTCGAGGCAAAGGATACTTGTTTCGAATAGTGACTCTATTCAATTGTCGGTAATCTATACACATTCTCATACTACCATAATTTTTTTTAACAAACAAAATTGGGNNAATACACACTTAGAAAATTTCGCATATAACTTTTGCTTCCCAAGAACACCCAAAACAATACGAAGATGGTCAGCATGTTCTTCCTCACTTTTCGAATAGACCAAAATATCATTAATAAAGACTATGACGAAAGAATCAAGAAATGGCTTGAACACCCCATTCATTAAACTCATAAAAGTTGCAGGTGCATTAGTTAAACCAAAAGACATAACCAAAAACTTATAGTGCCCATAGCGGGTTCTAAATACCGTTTTGGACACATCCTCAGGCCTAATTTTCAACTGATGTTAGTCAGACCTTAGATCAATCTTAGAGAAAACTGATGCACCTTGCAATTGGTCAAAAAGATCATCTATTCGAGGCAAAGGATACTTGTTTCGAATAGTGATCCTATTCAATTATCGATAATCTATACACATTCTCATACTACCATAATTTTTTTTAACAAACAAAATTGGGCACCCCATGGGGAAGCACTAGGACAAATAAATCTCTTATCAAGAAGCTTTTGGATTTGAGCCTTAAGCTCTCTCAATTCTGTTGGAGCCATGTAATATGGAGGGGTAGAACTGGGGCACATACCAGGCTCTAAATCAATGCAGAAATCTATATTTCTATCTGGAGGCATATCAGGCAAGTCATTAGGAAACACTTCTCTAAATTTTGACACCACAGGAATAGACTCAAGATGGAGTCTCAATCTCGACATCCATAACATGAGCCAAATAAGCCAAACAACCGTGCTCTACCAATTTTCTAGCCCGAATGAAAGATATGATCTTAGCTTGCTTAGGCTTGTACACTTCTTTCCACTCTAATTTTTCCCGTCCCGTAATTTCTAAAGTTATAGACTTAGTATTACAATTAAGCACATCATAATAGGGGGGTAACCAAGTCATGCCTAAGATTATATCAAAATCAGGCATATCCAAAATCATCAATGTTGACACCAATTTTGACCCTCCCGATAGGAATTAATTTACGAGCTTCTTAATTCCAAAACGATTTAGAATAATTAGTTCTATAAAATTCAAATACTTTTCAAAGTCATTTTAAGTGATCTTAGGCGATTTTCATAATTTATAAATAATAAATATATTTCATATAATTATATATGTAATTAGTATATCTTATGAATATTCTAAAATCACCTCAAAAGAATTTAGTTTTACTTAAATACTTTATTAAATTAATTTTGTCTACCTTAGTAGTCTATATTTCGAGTCTTTAGTTTATAATTAAGTTAATTATTTTATCTTGTTAAAACAAAAAAGCTCGTAAATTAATTATATTAATTTGTCCTATTTGAATTCTAGTCATTTTCTACTTGCATTCAATTCATTTTAAAAGCCAAGATTTTGGGGGCCATTTACAATTCCCAGCAGCCCACTCCATCCCCACCTCCAACCAACCCATCCAGCCCAACTCTTCACCCGACCTAATTCCCTTCAATCCAGCCCATCAATTACAACACCAAAAAGCTCAATTATTTAATTACAACTCCAACAATCAGCAACAATACAACAACATTTCTTAGACATTCCAAAACACATTCCCAGCAATACAATACGTACATCAGTTCCCAAATAACCCAAAATCACCCAGACTCGCTTATTTTCTTCTTCAGCGAAAACGACAACAAACAGATGACAGCGTTAACAGCAATTGTGTTGTCGTCTTCTTCTTTTTCCCTCTCAGATCCATACATTATCAAGCACACGCTCCGTCCCCCTTTTCCCTTTTGGAATAAGTCAAAACCTTAAGGGAAAGGTGTTTGTCCGAATTGAGGAAGGAATTCAAATTTTAAATTTGGAATTGGCCCCAAATTTTAACCCTATTCCCTCTACAATCTACCCTAATTTTCTCATATATATAGCATATTCTGTTCATTTGTAGGGAGGGGATTTTTGTGTGAGAAAAGTGGGGAGATTTTTTTTGTTGTTGGAAATTTGTAGAGCAAAAACACACATAATAGCTTAAGCGAAAATAACTAAGATATATATACTAAATACTCCAAGAAAAACAGAGGAAATACTTAATTTTGGTGTTAGAGTTTGATATCTCTACCCAAACGTTCTGATTCGTTGTTCGTATTCGAGTCTCAGTGTAGTGGAGGTCGTTGTGTTGCTCGTCCTATTCCCATTTCACTGCACACAAGAAGGTAATGCCTCCTCCATCATAATATTTTCCTTGTCTTTTCTTCTATTATAAAAATGATAATTTTTCCTGTCGGAGAGCCATATTAAGTGACTGGTTCGTTGTTAGTGGTCGAGTTAGTGATTTATTAATGCGATATTCTGTTCTTTATATATTATATTGATTTGATTTTGATGTCAAATTAGTGTCTTGTTTCCGTATTAGCATCGTTGCTCTTATGCTCCTTAGTTTGAACTCGTTTTTGCTATTTTACTTCTTGTATGTTTGCCTTTATGTCTTTGAGTCTTTTTTTTTCTTGCAGTATGTTGGTTTCATTACAAAAAAATTAAGATCATCTTTCTATTCTTTTATTTCAAAAAAATAAGGGAAAATCTTTTTAATATATATATATATATATAGTTGATATGGGAGTTGTATCTCGTGTCATTTATCATTTGTTGGACATAGTAGTCATTAGCTTCTATTCAATTTTATTTCCTTTTTGTGTTTGTTTTCATGCTTGTTTTCTATGTTTTAAGCTCAGTTAACGGTCATTCGGCCAAGTCCCATTTCAGTCTTCTTTATCTAAAATATGGCATGATTCTTTTGTTTGTTTGAAGCTTATTTTCTGCTTGTAATGGATTTGGTATCGATCGTTAATTGTTTAAGCTCGTTTGGGTTTCTCAATAGCATCCAGATTTAGGTCATGTTGAAATATTTTTAGAACACATTAAATTTCTATCTCATGTTAGTGTGCTATGGTGTGCGTTTGTTAAGGGTTAAATAAATGTTAAGTCGATTTTAACATCGAGATTAGCTTCTGTCCAATTCCATTCTAGATTTCGATAAGAGATTTTCATCATTTTAGCCTGAAAGTTCCATGGAAAATCTATGCTTTGATGTCTGGTCTCTAGTCCATAATTAAACTTTGTGAGCTGATTACTCAATATTAATTGCTCTTGAGATTGTGTTACTTGGTTTGATTATGAAGATTAATTCTAGTCTTATGGGTCTGAAATTTATATGTATGTATTTGTTAGATGGTACCTTACTGGTACTCTTTCTTTTCTTTATTTTTATTTTTGAAAGTATATGTAAAGTTGGTTATGTTCTCATATTTGCCTCCTATGAATTAATTTCGTGAGCTAATAATTTCTTAACTGTCATAGCTTTATTTTTTCCTTGCTAACTAGTTTTATTTTCTCTTGTTTATTGTTAACAATTGTGGAGGATTCCATTGGGATCCAAATCCCTTTCTTGCATCACCAATTGGGCCACTTAGTCCCAAATCATTTTCGAGTCAGCCCTTTTTCGAATAAAACACTGAGGAACAGGTTTCAGGCGCCCGTATACATTAAGTATACGATAAAGTGCAACAGATTGGAGAATTAAAATTCTAGGCCGAGGGCCCACTCTTTATTTCAAATTGTATTTGTTATTGAGCCTGAGCTCATTTAGTCATTATTATTATTTCAATTAGAACTATAGGATAGGTGAAAGAATTGGGCCTAAGGCCCAAAGATAAAATATATTGCTTTAATATTAGATTAGGACAGGTGCGGGTGACTCAGGTGGGCCAGGGGCCCAAAACGAAAATGGACCCAAATACTGGCCCATGCGGATNAGCTCTTTTTCGGATAAAGCACTGAGGAACAGGTTTAAGGCGCCCGTATACATTAAGTATACAATAAAGTGCAGCAGATTGGAGAATTAAAATTCTAGGCCGAGGGCCCACTCTTTATTTCAAATTGTATTTGTTATTGAGCCTAAGCTCATTTAGTCATTATTATTATTATTTCAATTAGAAATATAGGACAGGTGAAAGAATTGGGCCTAAGGACCAAAGATAAAATATATTTCTTTTATATTAGACTAGGACAGGTGCGGGTGACTCAGGTGGGCCAGGGGCCCAAAACGAAAATGGACCCAAATACTGGCCTATGCGGATAGGAAAACTAAATTTGGGCCCAAGTCTCTTTCCCTCTTTGTTGTATTATATTTGTTTACTCGTTATTATTTGCTATTAATCTTAAGGTTTTAAGAAATATCAAATCCCCAAAAGACAACCATTTTAAATTAATCACTTAACTAAATTATTCGTCTTTTACTTGACTTAAAATAAATAAATAAATTTTACAAAATGTTTTCACTTAGATAATATCTCAATATTTTTCTCCCTTAAAATGATCCTAACTATAAAAATTTGCTCAAATCGAATTAAGTTAAATTACTTTAGCCAATAATTAATTATCGAATAATCGCGTATTAGCGGGCATTTCGACTGCTTTTAAACCCTTCCCGAAATGCTAATAAGAACCTCGAACCTCCTTGAATATTTTCATTAGATTTCTGTTTTAATCATTTGAGGAAATAGTTTTCTTGATTTTTCTTTAAAATTAATTTTATATTTTCTAAATAAAACAACCAAATCAACCCAGGTCCAAAAACCCATAAACAAAATAGGACAAGCACGATAGACATGGATGACTATGACTAACTCTCCAATTGGGGTAGAAACATGGATAGAGGAATCAAGTATATCACAAATCATATCAAACTTTGAGGCGAATCTCACGAATATATATGAATAAGTAGAACCCGGATCAAATAACATATTAGTCATTCGATCACAGACAAGAATTGTACATGTGATCACTGCGTCAGACGCCTCTACCTCATTCTTGCCCGAAAAGGCATAACATTGACCCCTATCATCTTGACGAGCCACTTCTCTACCTGGTTGCAAGTTACCGTTGTCTACATTACCATTTTCTCTACCTCTACGGCCTCGCTGATTACCTCCTCGCCTACCTTATGGACGTTCTCTACCATTATTACCATTTTCCACGGTTACTACTACTCTAGACTGCTGCAGCACGGAATCTAACACACATGGGTAGGAACAATCTCTCATCATATGCCCAGACTCTCCACAATTGTAACAAATATGATCAAAAGATGGCATGCTGCCTGCTGAAGGTGCGACTCCTTGGCTTTCCTGAATCAAATTATGTAATAGAGTTCAGATTAGTTACCTGTAGAGGCGGAAATAGTGGACTGAATTGGCTTGGCTGCAAGTGTTGGCTTTCCGGACCCTCTAGAGTAAGAACCTTGAAAGTTACCCGAGTTCTTGGCCCTTTTTGCCAATGCCTTAGCTTGATCGTCTCACCTCACCCCCTCCACTTTCTTAGCATAGTCTGTTACCTCATTGACGCTCCTCCCTACAGAATTCACATTAATAGATAATACTTGCAACTCAGAATTTAGTCCCCTAATAAACAATCAGATTCTCTCTTTCTCAGTAGTCACCAATTGAGTAGCATGTCTAGACAAAGCATGGAACTTGGACTCATAAGCAGCCACAGTCATACCACCTTGCTCCAAATCCATGAACTCATCTTTCTTGCGACCCCTTAAAGTCCTAGGCACATATTTCTCCAAAAACAGAGCATGAAACAGGTCCAAGAGAGTGGAGGTATGGTTGAAGATCTACATTCCATATAAGCTATCCATCACTGCTTACCCTCACCTTGAAGTTGAAAGGATGCAAACTCAACCCCATGTTGACGGACAATTCCCAACTTATGAAGCCTCTCATAGAAATCTAAGATAAATTCATAAGAATCCTCATTCTCAGACTCAAGAAACACAAGAAGCTTTAGTTTCAAAAATTTAGACAACATTTAATACTCATTACCAGTTGATCTTAGGTATATTTATATACCCAAGTAGTCGGAATTGGCCCACGAAGTGATGATGTTTGATGACAATCTTGATGTATTAGGTTGAATTCTAGTTTAATTGATGATGATTGCATACTTACACACGTGATTAGTTTTTTCAGGAAATATTGATGGGATATGAATTAGGAAGATGGAAGAAGGAGCAAGGAGATGCAGGAAAATGGCTAAGGCAACAATCACCAGTGGCTGATGCACTGGTTGGCGCAGCGCGCCACTACTGGTACTTCAGAGAGCCTGTTGAGGCGTACTGAGAGGCGCGACGCGCCAGGAGGAAAACCTCAGAGGCACTGCTTAGGCGCTCTGCTTAGCGCGGCGCGCCAGGAGCTAAATGAGGAAAGATATGTTTTAGCGCGATAAGGGGCGCGACACGCCACATGTTCTCCGACTTTAACAAGTTTTTAACATAAGATAGGATTTCTTATTTGAGTAGGATTGGTTACCAACTTTTCCTACTAGTATAAATAGATCCTTAGGGCTTCAAAAATGGGGAGACTTTTGATTTAGTGTGCAAGGGCAAGAATTCAAGTTTGTAATAGGTTTTGATTATTTAACTCTTTTATTTTTCAGAAATTGCATGAACTATAGTATTTTCTTGTTTTCTAATAGCATGAGTAGATAAACGCCTTAATTCTGGGGCTGTAGCTATGAATTATGTGTTGAATGTTTGAGGCTTTATGAATTGATTTCCGGTTGTCAATCCAAATTACTTCTATATTCTTGTTTTACTATTTTACGCTTGCGCACCATAAAATAAATCTAGTGTCTAATCTTAAAATCGAAAGAAGAGGGATTAGATAGACCAGACAATATAGAGAGTTCGGTCCACCCATTGAATTGAGGTGATTAGTGTTCAGGAGTGACACGCAGATGAACACCTTGCTTGGTTATGAAATAGGATGAAATATATATGCTCGCCAGTTAGTTTATTTATCCTTTTTCAACGATGTAGTTAGATGGCTAACTGGGGTAGGTGGAGAGACGGGTCGTACCATCAACCCTATAAACCAGTAATTTGACAACTGAAGTGAATTCTAAGCCGATGATATGATACATAATATTCATTGTATGTTGCAGCCCTGGAATTGTTTTTAAACTTGCTTGAACCATATTATATCAAAGTTGTTCACAATTAGCTACTTTCAATTAGTGCATAATTATTAGTAGATACTTAACTAAATCACAACTCTTAAAAAGGTTACTTGGTTACTTTTAGTTGTAGACTTGAGTGAATATAAGTTGATCATAAGTCCATTGGGAACGATAACTCGTTTCTTGAATAATCTATACTACTTATACGACCACGTACACTTGCGTGTATTTTGGGAGTGACACCAGTCATAACAGAACCCAACAAAGAACGAAAGAAAACATTAATTGTTACCTCATGTTCCACCCGTCTTGGGCGCAGTGCTAGCAACAGGGGAATTAGCGGGATCTTGAGGTGCTTGAACAGAAGGAAGCACTCCAAGACCAACCAACCATTTCAAGAATGACAGGATCTGTCGAGTTAACACTGGGTCTACGGGAGGAAATCGGTAGTCTCAGCCTGCACTTCTTCCTCTTGTCCCACATCCTCAAGATCAACATTCTCATATATCTCTTCATGATGTGCATGTGGGTTCTCATTCACAAGAGCATTTTCAATAGGAGATCCATTCCCAGCAGGCGGTGGTACTCTTCCACGACCTTTACCTCTAACTTTTCCTCTACCCCTACCTCGACCGCGACCTCTCACTGCAGATTCCTCAGTTGGAGCATTGACAGGAGCTACGGGCCTGATGTCATTGAATCTAGTATTAACCATCTGCGGACAGAAGAGTGAATGAGGTTAGATACAAATTTGAATCGCCATATATCAATTGGAATTAAGTCATAGCATGATAGGAGACAAGAGAAAACAGAGAGATTTCCTAAAGTCCTATAGCCTCTCGAAGAAAAGTAAAGATATCCCCGTACCGTTCCGCAAGACTCAACTAGACTCGTTTTGGTACATCGAGATCAA
Source organism: Solanum stenotomum (assembly GCF_019186545.1). Classification (NCBI taxonomy): domain Eukaryota; kingdom Viridiplantae; phylum Streptophyta; class Magnoliopsida; order Solanales; family Solanaceae; genus Solanum; species Solanum stenotomum. Next base: position 13,026,183 of record NC_064289.1, on the reverse strand, counting down.
CGAACTTAGCTCTGATACCAACTTTATCACGACCCAGACCGTCGTGATTGACACCCACATTAACCCTTCGGTGGGAGAACCACTACTACAACTCAAATCAAGCAACTAAACCAAAAACTAAAGCATTTAAGTTACGGAAGCAACTTAAATAGCTAAAGACTGAAGTTCCCATAAACATCCAAAAGATCTAACAAGTAAACAATGTGGAAAATACACCTAGAACCTAAAAGTCAATGTATCAAAACATCTAAAGTTCAACAAGTCTAAACAAGAAGGGATATAACCCCAAACTAATACATTAATAACTAACTAGAAAGTCTAAGTCTGAAATGGTAGACATAGACGAAAAAGAACTCATGACAGCTCGGAAGAATTGGCTCACCCTTGAATTTGAACGATTACTGATCTTCTAAGTGAGGTCTGTCAAAAGCCGCCGGAAGATGCCCTGTACTCAACAAAAATAATAGCAAGTGCAGTATCAGTACACAATCACAGTGTACTGGTAGGATCACACGGCTATCCCACTAAGTGTAACATAAGCAAGTCAATACAACATTATAATCGCATGCGTGTATCAAGCATATACAATATTATCAACATTTATGAACAACGAACAATTTCACATTTCTCAAGATACACAATTATGACAAGTCATTAGTCTTCTCATGGAACTCAAACTCAAACAGTTAGCATACCAAAACGCGGTACCCGATCCAATGTTTATGCCGAAACGTGACAATCGATCCCATAATTATGTCGGAACATGGCAACCGATCCTATTTAGTTATGTCGGAACGTGGCAACTGATCCATTCAACACATCACAACCATAATCATAAGTATCTTCTCAAGTTCATACAATTTAGTCAAGATTCATGGCATTCATCATTTTTCTATCTCAATTACAACAAGCGTGATCAATAATGCAACATTCACATACATACAAGTATTGTAATAAAGCAAGAGCACACATACATCACACAATCATAGAATCATAATCATCACCTACCTCGAAACAAGCTTGAAACCCTAAAAAATTTGATCCTTCCCTTTTCGGATTTGTTTCGCATGTTCTTAGTCTACAAACAATCAATATAATACGGGAATCAATAAACAATCATTAATTACCCGAATTACTAACAATTATAATAATCCTAGATCATACCCATGATCCCAATTATCCCAATTAGGGTTGTTTCCACCATAAATTCTAGATCAAAACCCTCCCCAATCGATATTTACCCATTTGATTACGTTTTACGGATCGAAAAATGGATTTGAAGAGTTAAAATCTTACCGTTAGCCTCAAGAATGGTGAAAAAGGGTCAAGAACTCGTATGGGGTCTTCTCCTAGCTCTCAAAGTCGAAAAGTGCAGAATAAATTATTTTGGGATTTATTTACGACTTTAAGTCGCGTCTGTCTCGCCACAGCGGCCCTCACCCCGCTACAGCGGTACCACCAGATCGACCAAAACCACCACCAAAGCGGCTTGCACTAAACAGTGAGCTATTTTAATAATTTCAAGACCCCCATTTCATAACACACATTTAACCAACGATGCTCAGAAAATACCGTTCACGCTTAAATCGATTTCGGGGGTTCTACTCACCCGAATTCAATTTCGTAAAGTCGTACGGATTCCTTAACAACTTAGCTAACTATTCATGTAATCAAAATCATAAATAAGTCACCCGATAGTTACTAGATTTTCCTACACCTCAAAGACTCCGATTTAGTCCAAATTTGGATTAGGTTGGGAAATTCTAAGTTACTACGGAAAATTTTTTCGACCCAAAATTTTTCCCTGTTGGCTTTTCTATAACGACAGAACCCGGTCGTTACATAAAACTTTTTCTATTTTAGTATGTTTTAAAAGAATAACATATTTTCTATATTTAGCATTAACAATTAAATTTTAAAATACTTATTTTAAATTTAATAATATGATTTATATATAATCACACAAAATGTTTATTTTAATACTTCTTTCGTTCCTGTAACACTTTTTCTGTTTTAGTCTATTTTAAAAGAATAACACAATTTCTCTATTTAGCATTAACAATTTTATTTTAAAATATTTATTTAAAATTTAATAAGATGATTTACTTATAACCACACAAAATGTTTATTTTAATACTTCTTTCGTTCCGGTAACACTTTTTTTATTTTAATCTTGTAAAAATATTGTTGTTACTTTTTTCGCTTATTCTACAAAATAATACATAAAATATAATATAATATATAAAATAATAATATATAAGAAATAAAAAATAAAATTCATAAATGAAATTTAACCGAACTTAGGAAATATGCTAATTAATTATTAAGAAATATATTGGTAAATATGTATTTATGAAAAGAATATATTAGTCTTGAGAAAAATAATATTTGTTTTCTGCTTCTGCTTCCATTTAAAAGCACTGTTATTGATTTGCCAAACACTTAAGTTTTCAACAAAAGTGTTTTTTCTCAAAATAAATATTTCAGACCTCTCAACAGCAATGACAAACAGGCTCTTAGTCAAATACTTTCACATAAATTTGGACAGATAAAAAAATTATTTTGTTTGTGAGTTGTGACTGATGCAAATTGTTACACTCCTATTTTCATTTACCGCTCTTAAAAGAGTGTTTTGATAAAGCAAAAAGAGAATAATGTGAAAATGTATCTGTTGTTTATTTCAATTTATCCCTAGAGTGCACGTAAGTTAACTCGTGAAAAGGGATTATTCATTAAAGTCCTACTCCTTCCGTTTCAAAAGGTTGTTTTCCTTTTTAGTCTATCTTAAAAAGAATATTTTTATTTTCTTTTCTGTCAACATTTTACTTTTAGCTTTTCATGTGACATGCATGTTTAATATTACAACTTACAAGATTAAAGGACATTTTGATACAATCGACATAACTTTAATTTAGGACTACAAGATTGAAACGTTTTCTTTAATTCTTAAACTCTATGCCATCTCTTTTAAAAATTGTCACTTTATCTTTATTAATAACTAGTGTACTTGGCCGTGCTTCGCACGGTTATGAAAAGAATTAAAATAAAGTTACATACTAATATTAATAATTACTTTAATAAAAGAATTTTTTATTAATCACATAATTTCATAGAAGAGAAGCTATGAAAAATATTTAGGTTAAATATGAAATTCATTAAGAAATTAAGAAATCAATATGTGTGAACTTTGGAAAGTTAAATATTAAAAATAAATTTAATAGAGAAAAAAGAGAAGGTAATATTAGAACTACAGAAATAACTTGAGATGTGATCATTTTTTTCTTTTTTATTTGGGATCTTTTTTAGTATAATATATATATATATATATGTAAACTTGAAATCTGGTCGTTCTTTTCTGCTTCTTTGTAATTTTTTAAATTATATTCTTAGTATAATTTTTCAACAATGTGTAACTCGGATTGCCAATAATAGTTATTATCCATGACTATATCGTTAGCCAACACTATTTTTAATCATTATCCACAATTACTATTACTTGTCGTTGTCAACACCCAATCATCACATGTTTTAATTATTTTTATTGTACAATATTAGATTAATTTAATATTTGATTAATAAATTTTAAATAATTTTTTTTACATATTTAAATGATGAAAAATAACAATCTTAATTAGTTAGATTTCATAGCTTAATATATTATTATTATATTTAGGTTCAGATATCCAATTATTTTTGGGACAACTTATATTGGGAAAACAAAAGAATTATGTAAAATTTAGAAATAAACATAAAAGAGAACAAAAGAGAGAATTAACTACGCAAAAAAGATACAAAAAAATGACACATACAAATTCCTATTTTTTTAAATTTTGCTTGGCTTAAACACAAAAATATTAAAAAGTATATTTCACATTTTAAATGAATATTACATTCAATATAATAAATTCCTAAGAATAAAGAGTCACAGTAATTAAGAGGACTAACAATGTGACTTTGGACTTGTTTGTAACATAATAGGAGTAATATTTGTACATTATTACATTAATTATAGAAAATGAAAAGACAATCAAATTAGAGTTATTGAGACAAATATTTTATTATAAGTAAATAGAAAGCAAGGAAACCAACTATATTTTTAAAATTATAAATTAATCGCCATTTTGAAATAACTTGAGAACTCTTGGAAAACAACAAATATGAAAAATATAAAGACTGCAACTTGACTTATTAATAAACAACTTGAAATCTCCTAGAAAACAAAAAAAATGAAAAATTTAAAGATTGCAATTTTATACATTAATAAAGAGTTTGTTTTTAATAAAACAAACTGTATTTTCAAAATTATAAATTAGTTTTACATTCTCATGTTCTATCATTTTTGTTATTAAAATTTGCTCCACCGGACTATGAAAGTATATGAACGTATTTCTTTAAGTAGCATATCGATATCCATTTAGCCATTTCCTACTTATATGTTTTAAAATATTATACCCCACAAACACAATAAACTAATATTATCAACAAAAAAGTGAGAGATGAATTTACCTGAACAAATAATCTTTTTGAAAAGTGTTATCATTATAATATAATCAAATTATCTAAGAATTACATAGAGGTCTAAAGAGAATAAATTAAATATTTTTTTTTATAAAAAAAAAACTCAGGATTTATATCTTCAGGAACACAAACAAATAATATTAAATGTATGATTTCAACAAAGAAAGAGATGTAATTATATTAGACATATAAAAATTAATTTACCTTGTAAAATCAAATTATGGAAGAATGTCTAATAATTTTCATTATAGATATATCTCCTATAATCTGCAAAATATTATTAAATAAATTTAAAAATTATCTAGCAAAAGAAGAAAAGGATAAAGACTAAGGAGAAAATTGCATTTAATCATAAATCCTCCTACACATATAATTATTTTTGACAAAACATAAATAATTCAAAAGGAAATAATATAATAGAAACATTACTTCTTAAGCACCTAAAAAAAATAAAGAATAATCAATATATATAGCTCAAAATCCATTAATCTCCATCTCTAGATGATTTCATTTCATCCTATATACAAGAGTCAAGAAAAATAATAACAAATAGATTATTAGTCCTAAAATGAATCTCAAAGACAACAAAATAAAATAATTTATCTAGAAGAAACAAAAATATGCTTTGACATATTAGCCTTACTTGCTAATTAAAAATAATATATGAAATCATAGTTGGAAAAGATAATGCACCTCAAATATTGTAACATGTCTGCCACAAATTCTCTAACTAAAGATGACTACAAAATAACACACAATTTTAGTGTGATTTTATAGTGTTAATATAACCTTCCAGGGCCGGCTCTATGTATACAAAAATAAGGCATTGGCCTTAGGCCCCCAATTTTAGGGGGCCTCAATTTTTTACCAAGAATAAATTATGTGTTAATTTTTTAAAGAAAAACATTAATTATTTATGATAAAAAGTATATATTTAAAATTATTATTTTATTCTCTTCAACCCCATTCAAATAGAAGAAATCAAGAAAATATTGTTTTATTTTCTTACACTCTCTCTACTAATACTCACATTATTTTCATTTTAACTCCTTTTACACTCTCTTCTTTAAATTGTTGATAAGTTAGAGTAATATGTCAAAAATATCAATTAATAGTTGAAAAGTGTTGAACAAACTGAATTGTAAATTCATTTTCCATTTCTTCTTAGATTTTCAAGCATTACAACAACCACAGTAAAATGTGGGGTAACCAAATTATCAACTTCATCAAAGCTATGGTTCTAACTCCTATATTTATTTGAAATTTGTCAACTTATTACTTGTAGAGCTATGTTAACAATTCATATAATGATTGCCCGAGTAAAATAATATTTTTCAACGTTGAATTAATAAAATCTTATTTAAAACTAATAATTGAAAAAGAAATCGAATAAATCATTTATATATATAAAAAATATTAGGTAATACTTTACATTTAAAAATGTAAGAGAAATAAATTTAAAATAAATGCATGTGAAGTTTATTTAGATTTTAGGCCTCTAATTAAGATTTCGCTTTAGGCCTCCGATTACGTTGAGCCGCCCCTGTAACCTTCCACATTAAATAATTAGAGATTATGAATATGAAAGGTTTGAGAGGTTGTGAATATGAAAGGTTTGGGAGTTATGAANAAATATCAATTAATAGTTGAAAAGTGTTGAACAAACTGAATTGTAAATTCTTTTTCCATTTCTTCTTAGATTTTCAAGCATTACAACAACCATAGTAAAATGTGGGGTAACCAAATTATCAACTTCATCAAAGCTATGGTTCTAACTCTTATATTTATTTAAAATTTGTCAACTTATTACTTGTAGAGCTATGTTAACAATTCATAAAATGATTGCCCGAGTAAAATAATATTTTTCAACGTTGAATTAATAAAATCTTATTTAAAACTAATAATTGAAAAAGAAATCGAATAAATCATTTATATATATAAAAAATATTAGGTAATACTTTACATTTAAAAATGTAAGAGAAATAAATTTAAAATAAATGCATGTGAAGTTTATTCAGATTTTAGGCCTCTAATTAAGATTTCGCTTTAGGCCTCCGATTACGTTGAGCCGCCCCTGTAACCTTCCACATTAAATAATTAGAGGTTATGAATATGAAAGGTTTGAGAGGTTGTGAATATGAAAGGTTTGGGAGTTATGAATATTATTAATGCTTATTTAAGAATATAATTTATATAATTGAAAAGGTATAAGTTAAGAAGATGATTTTGCAAGAAAAAAATAATTGAAAGTAATAAGAAAAAATGTCAAGAAAAAGAGAAAAAAAATAAAACTGAATGAATGCCATAGAGAGGTGTCACATCATCTTTTCTATGTTCCTCCTTTATTTATATATAATATATAGAGAGAGAGAGAGAGATTTTATCCCCTTTTTTTTTTTATAAACATCATGCTCACGTTAATAAACAAACTAGTAAAGAGATAAATCGGTAATATTTTAAGAACATAACTTATATAATAAAGAATGAATTGCACATAAATAATCAACTTTACATACTGAATAAAATAAGAAATCATTAAAATAACTTGATTCCACACAAAATTATAGGAAACAAATAGACAAAAATCAAATAAGAACCTATGTTATGAACCAACTAAAAGAGAAATACGAACTTCGTCACCATGTGAATGAAATGTGGGATAGTGAGGTTATGGGGTTGATTAGTGGAAAGTTTACGATATATAATTATTTTTATATTAATGAAATATAGAAAATTAAATGGCAAGTGTAAAAATAAAAATTTCATTAACAACATATTAAAATTACTAGCCTGTTTGTTTAATCCTAAATTAATATGAAAAATATAGTAAAATTTTCTTTTCTTTTGAAAGAATGAAAAATAAAACTTATCCTAAAATGTGATTATATTTTTTTGTTAATTTTCATTTTTTAAAAAAATAAACTCAATAAAATAAGATTGAAATATCTAATTTAGATCCATAATAAATATTTAAACATTAAAAGGTGTAAAAAATTAGATTTAGTAAAAAAAAATAGGTGTTCACACAAATAAGATGGAATTATTCCCTCAAAGTATGGCCTTATCAAGGGAGATGAAACGCTCTATATTATAGCCCAAGAAAACCAAAATTGAACGGAGGTTTGGCCCAAACTTATCCACTTGCCCTCCTATTTACCAAGTTGGGCCAAATGGGCCAGTTGGTTAGCCCAAACATATCCACAAAATAAGTTGGATAAGTATTAATTTGGGAAAACTACCTTATTAGGAATACATTCATATCATATTACTAATTCTATCTATACTTTTAAATAATTATGTATTATGTATTAATTAAGAATTTCCTACAATATATTTTGTAAGATACACCTAGATACATATATTTTTGCTATCAGATATATTAAAATAGGGAGAAAGGCGAGCGAGATGAGGAGGGAGACGAGCGAGATGGTCATGTATACCAGATACATAGGAGAGTGGCAAACGAGATGGGAGGGAGGCGAGCAAGATAGTCATGTATACCAGATACATAGGAGAGTGGCAAATGAGATGGGAGGGAGGCGAGCAAGATTTGATATGAATCCCAGATATATGTGAATCAACTTGTATACAATCTATCTAGAACAAATTACACTTAATTTTGGCCCTATGTATCTCGAAATATATGTATTTGGACGTATCTAAATGCACCAATTTTTGGTAAATTTAGTATTATTGCAAATTACAATATATCTAAGTAATTAGCTCATAAACTAGAGAAACTTCTCTAAGTTCCCCTATCAATTTGCCTATGAATTAAGTCTGAACAGCCAACCCTCAAGTTGACACCAAAGGCCCAAATTAATTTGGTTGCAATAACATCATCCTTTTTTTTGAATGAAAATAATAATAATACATTTATGTTGAATGAAAAAAAAAATCTCATAAAATAATGCTTACAGTCGTGAATCGTGATAGGCTGTATCAATAGAACTTTATATTCTTGATATATGGTGACAACGACAAATAAACAAAAAAAATAAAAAAAAATTGGTTCGAATAAATTTATAGACATAGAAATTTTTATTAAATTTAAAATAGTACTCTATAAGATGAATCAAACTCATCATCAATCTCTAAGGTTCCTTCGGATTTCTTCTAAATTACGATTATTTACGTTAAACTCTATCTCACACTTATATAAAGAGGGACACATGTTCACTTGAATAGACATCTCAAATATTCCATAAATTTTGGACAATCACAAAGAGATCAAGAAATGAAGTGTTATTTTTTTCAAAAGTGAGGTGATCAAGAGACGATCTTCCTCAAAATATCGATATGTTGTCCGAGTTCTTGATGGTCAAATACATTTACAAGGAATCTAAATTATTTTACTATCGAGAGTACACTACTAACTACCTTCTAATCACGAAATATATTCAACAAATAAAAATTAAGAAATAAACGAATTGTAGTTGCACACAAAAATATTCATCAATAAAATTATTAATTCCATCATATTTTTTATTGCAATCAATTTCTATCCCTTTAAAAAATTTAATGCAAATAACATTAATAATATCTTCAAAATGATTTTGTTTGTAGCACGCAATTAGATTTCTGAAACAGTAGGTTCACATCATCTCTCTTCTTCTTTTTTTTAATAAATAAATAGAACAAAACCATGGAAGTAGATGTTAGAGAAATAAAAAAATAAATCTTGAATAATTCTTCGTATGCAAATTGATTCGCCTGTCATATTTATTTTAATGTCGTAGACTTTAGGACATTTGACTATCTCAAGTTCAATTAGCGTTTACGTTTGGCAACAAATCTACAATACTACTTTTTAAAATATCTCAGCTTCCTTGTTTGAAAAGTAATTAAATACTTAGAACCCCAATTAAAAAATCCAAAGTGTTAATCATTACAACAAACAAAAACAAAACTCTTAAGTATTACTAATTATTAATTATTTCCAACTCTTGTCAATCACTTCATTTTACTAATGATTACGCGACTTTTACGAATTGTATTATACTAAAGTCACGAACTCAACTTTCACAAAAGTATATAAGTTACCAACCTCATTTGGGATTGAGGCGTAGTAACACAAGAAAAAAAAATTAAAGTATCCCAAAAAGTTATTTTATATAATATTCAAGCAAATTAAGTTGAATAATCTTTTATTTTTAAAAAATAAAATTTAATGCCTTGTTATACTACTTGATCAAAGTTAGAATAACTTTTTGGATACAAACAAAATTTTGATGACCTTTTGTGATACTAATTATGCGGCAGAGTGAATTTTTATGTTAAAAATTAATTTAGTGACTTCATGCAATAAAATAAAAATTAAGATAATTATATTTATTTATTATATATATATATATGTTATATGTCATATTAGTGCTTTTGACCATCGCAAATTCTTGAGTGTTCAGTTTACTTTATAAAAATATCTCATCTTATAGTTTGAAAAATTATAGGATAATTTTAGCAAACCCAATTGGATGTTTCTCTTAATTATTTGTATTTTTATATTAATAAAAACTAGTGGGCCTTAATATTTAATTTGCTAGAACTTTAAAGTCCCAGTTGAAAAGTAGTATTATTGGTTCAGATCTTATTATATTATTATAAATAAAATAAAATGATTTTTGATGATTTATTGCTGGAAAAGGCCTGGACAATATGATGGCCCCAAAAAGTTTGATATTAGAAATAGTATAACATGTTTGCAGGCAGATACAATTGATACAATTTGGTAGGCCAACAAATTAGTAATGAGACATGTCCTAGTTTCGATAGTAATTGACTAGTATGTCCATCGATCGAACTATATGTATTTTAGTCCTAGGCCTTTTTATTATGTCGTTATTTGAATTATATGATGCGCGAATAAATGTTAGTCAACAAATACAATGCGATTGCAACAACGCAAAGTGAAAGAAAGTAATGGACTTGAGAGTATAGTCACAAAGGATAAAGTAAGAAGAAGATAAAAGCAATCAAAGGAAGAAACTAATGATAAATACCAAATAAAAAGAAACAAGACGAATGAAAGGAACAACTCAAATATTATGAAGGATAAGTAGCGTTGTCGGTCCGGTTTTAAAGTTTATCGGTTTGATTTATTGGTTATCGGTTTGTAGAGATACTGCTAAACCATTATATATAGAACCATTAAGATATTGACTTATCGGTTATTGATCGTTATCGATTTGGTTATTGGTTTAATCATTAAGATTTGACATTAAAAAAAACTATTGAAAATTACTTAGAAACAAGGTGAGAAATTGTCTTTCTGGATGACTCTGTTGGTTTGGAGGGTGACTATCCACACAGATGACCCGGGATCGATCCCCCCTCAATGCCTTCTGAGACGAGTCTGTTGCATAGGGTTTGCCTAGTGCGGTTTACATCTCATGTGTGGTTCGCAAGCTATTACACAGTGGGAGATTTACCTAGTGCCCATAAAGTGCTCACCCAAAGGGCAGAGGTTTACCCAATATGTGGGTTATCCTGGGGTTCCAAAAAAAGAACAAGGTGACAAATCAAATGAACCATGCACATGAGTTCACAAATTGCATATTGCTTAAAAGTGTTGGTGTAATATACCACAAATATAACAAATTACACAAAAATAAATAAAAATATATTTAGGCTGAGGCGCGGATATTTCGTTCTCTTTAAGGAGATTTAAGCCTAATGCGGCATAATCTACACTGATCCAACAACATCACTCTCGATTTGTCCCCTCTAGGATACAACAACCCAACAATGTTGTAGTACTCAAGCAACTTCGAATTTAGTAGAAGATTCCAAAACTCTACAAAAATAACACATTCCTTCAACATATAATTACTCTTTTTTGTATAGTGAATTAGTTGACGATTTATAATACTTTTCTTTATCTCATCTCTCTCTTCATTACAGTAACTCGATATATACACAGTATAATACTTCTCATCATTTCTTACGCTTTTTTTCGACCATATACAATTTTTGTGTATTCAACACAAGGTAAGACCACACTATTTATAGATAGTGAATTCTTGCTTGCAATAAATAGAAAAATAATGGATGGTAAATTTGGTAAACGAATAGCCCAAATATTACATAAATTACAAGAAAAATAGGTGTATACCACATATTGCATTTTTAGACAAATAAAATGATAAATAAGATAGAGTGGGTTTGCGGCTAGTCCGAGGACAGGGTGTGATAATGATTGACGTGAACAACCACCCCACCGCCACTTGGCCCACCTCAACACCACATATTGCATTTTTAGACTCAATAATTAGTTTTAAATATTTTCAAATTAGAAAAAACAAAAAAAAAAAAAACTTTTCTGTTTGACCATGAAAATTAAATTTTGAGTACTATTTATTTAATTTGAAATTTATTTTAAAAATTGAATTATAGTTGAAATTGTGTTTATTCATTTTTTTAAAACAGAATTTAAATATATATTTTTTCCAATTTGATTAATTTACCTAAACATACAATCAAATACTCCCTCCGTTTCACAAAGAATGACCTGGTTTGACTTGGCACGGGGTTTAAGTAAATAAAGAAGACTTTTGAATCTTGTGGTCCTAAATTAAAATTATGNAATTTTGAGTACTATTTATTTAATTTGAAATTTATTTTAAAAATTGAATTATAGTTGAAATTGTGTTTATTCATTTTTTAAAAATAGAATTTAAATATATATTTTTTCCAATTTGATTAATTTACCTAAAACATACAATCAAATATGATTTAAAAGAGCAATATCTCAAAATGATAGTCATATAATATCATGGATTGAATATCATATACGAGCTAGTACATACTATTTGAGAGTTGAGGATGAAATTGTATTTAATTATAATTTTTGCAAATTCTTTTCATATAAACATGAATTCTTTTTATTTTAAAAAAAGGGTTATAATTGAAAAAGAAAAACATGATTAAAGTAAAAAAGTCAAAATAAGATTATTGATGTTCTTTAAATTCTAAACACAATTTCAAATTGTATTTAGAATCATAACTAAACACTTATTTTCAAATAAAAATAAAAATATTTTCAGTAAAAAAGGGGATAATTCTAATGGTCAAAGGCGACTATAGTATATTGTTACAACTTAATTGAGAATAACTATATTACATTTTATATAATTTGAAATTTGACATGGTATAAATGATATAAAAGAAACAGTGTACGTATTAGGGTTAAGTATTCTTCCTTCTTAACTTTTGTAAAAAATTAACACTAAAACTTTGTAATATTTTAGTTAGATTTTTCAGATATCTACTCAATTAACAGTTATTATCTCATATAAAATCCTAACAAAAATGACTTATTAAGATAATAACTATTAATTGAATTATCATACATGAAATCAACTTCGTAATAATTTTTATTCAATGAAAATAGAAAAAAAACCCGTACATATTAATATTCGTTTGTTTAATATATTTAATCTACATAAATTCAACTTAGGACGTGTCTAGTATGAAGAGAAAATAACAATCGCAACTCACAGTATATGACTATATTCAATATAATTGTAGAAGTGCAGTTTGAGATGAATAATGTATACACAATTTTACTATTTTATTTTATGAAAGTAGAAAAATTGTTTATGATAATTCGCTAGTTCAAATAAAATATATTTCAAAATTAAGTATGTAAAAAGCAAATATAAAGTAGGAAGAGAAAATAATTTTCAAAAAAAAAAAAGTCATTTCTTAGACAAATTTTAAAATATATATATGGAAAAAAGAACTTTCTTCGTATAATATTTTCAAAAACTATTTTTCTAATTAAATAATTGGTGGAACTTAAGCAACTTATTTGATTATACAAAAAAAATAATAATATAATGTTTGATATTTATCTCAATTTTGTGGAGTAGTTGGGACCTAAATAACACGTCTTTTTGTCAATTGGCTGAAATTTGTTTGTGTAGGTGCTCATGAGCTGTATATCTTCCAATGGTCCATTTAATAAAGATCTACTTCAATTTGCTTTTATGATATATTCTCTCACAATTCTTTTTTAAGAAAAAAAAATATCTAGAAAATGATTTTGACCAAAACTTGAGGTTGATCTTCTTTTCATTTCATTTCTTTTTTAAAATGAGTGGTTGAAATTATAAATTCTTCGAATATTTATTTAATTAAGTGAAAGTTGAAGCAGTTAATCAACTGAATTATTAAGATTTCTAAATTAAGGTTGATTTACAATTCTAAATTGAAATTTAAAAAAATCAAAAAAATCTTAATCTTATATATATGTTTATATATTAAGCTCATTGAGGTGTTTGTTTCATCATTTTGTTTGCCTAGCATTTCACATTTTTGAATTGAAATTGTTGTTAAAAAAGAAGTTAAAACTTTTACTTGTCCATGTATATATTAATGTACAATTTCATAGAATCTCCGGTGAATTATTATAAAATTATATGTAAAAAAGCGAGTCTTGCATCATTTATTTGATTGATGTAAATATTGAGTATACGTAAGAAAAAAATCTATAATTATTTTTTAGTAAAAAAATTAAGGTGGGGTAAAAAAATAAATAAGTCATTAACTCCTTGTAAAACAATCCATTAATTAAAAATATATATTTGATTCCATTAGTGGGCAAAAAAAAAGCCGTCGGAGAAGGATAATTTATTTATTATTATAGGGAAAACATATATTCTCTTCTTTATCCGAATAGTTTCGCGTGTCTTTCGGATATTTTAATTATTTAATTCATGTCTGCCATCCTAATTAATAATTATTTAATAATTGTTCTACACTTTTTAGTGTTTTACCACTCTTTAGGGAACATTGTGAGATTTTTTTTAAAAAAAATTGTCTTATGATTTTCTAAAAGAATTAAATCAGTAGTTTTCCTTATACCTACTTGATTATTAACACCAAATATTAAGATGCGTTTACTTTTTAGTGTGATGGTTATTTTTTTTGCTGGTTACAAAATTTAACGAATGCAATGTTTAGCACTTGAAAATGACTTCTGCGTAAAAAATATTTTAATACATCATTCATTCTCCTTAAAGTATTTTTTTCCATTAACCCACAATATTGAACGCATACTATGTATTTTTCTTCATCCAAAGTATGTCAATTTGTTATTAATGCCATAGGAGAAATCCAATTATGTTATGTTATATATATATATATATATATTGTTGGTTCTGTTGTGATGTGAAGAACTGCTTAGAAGTTAGTTAGGCTGTCAAGTGACATTAAGGGTGGATTAGTCATTATGTGAGTTAGTTAGTTACTAATTGAAGAGGGAGAGCTATACATATCACCTCTACTCTTTGTACTGAGCAGTTTTAGATATCCATCAATGAAGATCATCTCTCTTGTATCTCCTTCTTTCTTTCTTTCAGTTCCGAGTTCTTCATTTACGATCATGTTCATATACCATAAAAATAATAAATTACAGTTGAAAAAAAAACTAATAAAACATCATTTAGGTTGAGGCGAAGATATTTCGTTTTTTTAAGGAGATTTAAGCTCACTGCAACATAATCTACACTGATCCAATAGTATATTTATTGATTTGTCCTCTCTAGGATACAACAGTTCAACAATGTCGTACCACTCAAACAACTCTCGATTAGTTGAAGAATTCAAAGTTCCACAAAAAGAACATATTCATTAATCAACATAAAATTACTCTTTTGTATAGTGAATTAGTAGAAAATTTGGAATATTTTTCTTCGACTCAACTCTCTCTTTCACTACACTAACCTCAGTATACACTACAATATTGTTTAAGGAAATTTCATAAATAGTAAAAAGATTAAACTTAATAAGCCTTCTTAGTTACAGTTTGCCTAATTATGCTCCATAGTCATAGTTTTGTTTGCTAGGGGCATTCCGTTTGTATAATTCGTTTGTTGTTTGTATAATTTGCTTGCCAATATACAAACAAGGTAAGTATATATAAATTTTGTATTTATGCATTTTTACAGAATTTAAACAAATCAAATGTATCAACATAATAATTATATACAAGCTAGGGGTAGGCATTACAAATTCTAGATTCATATAATTAGGAATCGAATTATATAAATCCCTAAAAAAATCCCAAAGATCTAATCTGGGCTTATAGATGCTCGTGCAAAGAAGATTTATAGGAGAGAAGTTCCCCATCTCTCTTAGGCCTTCCACTTGTAAAGCTCTTTCGTCGAGTGCGCGATCATGATAGGACTCAAGGAAGAAGCCCCGGCTAACTCCGTGCCAGCAGTCGCGGTAAGGCTAGGGGAGGGGGGAAGTCCTCTCTTTTCAGTTGAAGTTGAGCTCGTTGGATTTGCTGCCCGCGCCATTTCATTAGGACGACACTTGCTTAGTCTTTTTCTAGCTTGATTGTGAAGCATGGTTTGGAAGGGTATTGAGTTGAAGTGAAGTCTTTCCATTCCCGATTCAATTAAAGTTGTTCTCGGCGTCGGTACTTTTGGAGTCTCTCTGTAGGCATGCAAAACAACAGAGCCACTGCTCTTCCGGGTGATGAGGTGGACAATTCCTTACTCTAGCTTCAAGAGACAGAGGTTCGAAAAGAGCTCGATAGAATCGAGAAAGGACATAAACTCCCATAAAAGTGAAATTTTAGATTCATGCAATTAAGAATCGAATTATACCATTAATTTAATTATCCAATCCCCACAAACTTAAACAGCCGAACGGGGCATAATTAAAGCTCATTGAGGCATTTGTTTCATTGGTATACTTGTTTGGTATTTCACGTTTTGAAGTAATAATATTTTTTATCTTAAAAAAATGAATGTATAACATGTGTTTGAACGTAAGTAATTATCACTTATATGCCAATAATTTGCAAAATCTCCAAAACCAATCAAAATCCAAATGTACCAATGTGAAAAGAAAATATCTTTTTTTTTTCCAGTATTTTACGCAAATACAGTCGTATATCTGTATATACATTTTGTCTTTTCATTTTCGAAAATTTAGAAGAATTTTAAACTTTTGGTACAGTAATTCTGACCTTTTCCTTTCTTTTTCTACAATTAATTGTGAATATATCGAAGCATGAAACTGAGTGGCCCTACTTATGGACAAAAAGTCTTCTTCTTTCTCCTACTTCATTCTTCTCTTCTTCAATTCCCTCTTTTTTTTCTCTCTTTTAAATTCAACTTTTTTCCAAGATTTCAAGTTTTTTGATACCCCTTTGGAGGATAATACCTGGGGTTCAAGTTTTTTTTTTTGTGAATTTGATTGATTTCGAGGTCATCATATACGTGTTAAATGGGTTGCTTTAAGTGTAAGTCATAAAAGAAGAATCTTTGTCACTTCATTTCGTATTGTTTATCTACTTTGCTATTTGTATTCATGTTTTTGAAGAAAAAACTGAATAATTCATCTGTTAAATCAACAAGTGTAATCTTTATTGATATGGTGTTTGTTAGGTGTACTTATACTAGTAACATCTTCAAATTAAGTGATTTCCTTGGAAAAAATTAATCTGAATAACTTCATTTTTAACATGGTGTTTATTGGTATGAGTTAATTGAGTGATTTGATCTCTGTAACTTTAATTCTAATGATATATATGTGACAAGAGAGACTTGCACCTCCATCATCAATGGTGGTTTGAGGGTTCGAGTCCGGCTTGAGGATAGGTGAGAACACTATTGGTTCGGTTCTCCTGACGGAGTGGGGTGGGAAAAAATATGATATCTATGTTGCATATTGATTTTGAAGCCAAGAATGGCTAATTCCTTAGTGAGAGTCATCATCTTGTAGTCTTCTTCTTGCTTTTGATTTAATTATACCCTTGTCCTCTTTAAATTGAGTCATTTCATTGAAAGATTTGCTGCCCTGGTAATAAACAGATAGACCTGGTTTTCTTTGGTATAAAAAATTGTTGACTTGTTCAGTGATTATTTCTGCTGTTGATGACCTGACCTTCTTTGACAGTTTCATATAGTTATAGCTATATGACGGATTCTCTTAATCAGTGACTTAAGAAGGAAAAGTATTACTTTCTGATTTGAATAGTTTAAGTTGATCAGAAAATTTTGTGGAGAGATAATCTTCTCTGGGTCATTTTGAAAATTAAGAAGTTTGTTACTTTGTAAACTCAGCCTGAACATTCAGGACTATAAAACTAATTACCTTTGGTAGATTATTCTTAAAGAGGAACACGTTGATACTTGTTGATTTAGATAGTTTGGGATCTTTTATCTGAATGATGATTTATTTAGTCTCTAAAGGGGATGCTTCAATTTATATCTACAAGATGAATGCCTTGTGGGTTAAGAGCAAAGTATATCCGCATTGTGTTTGACTAACTAATAAGATACCGTTATAAACAGCCACCTCCTCCTGCTGCCATTTTTGAACAACCTTGTTTTCTGAAAGGTTTTTCCTTTTGTACATTATTTTCATTAGATTTTAATTTGTTATGAAGAAATTCCATTCTTAGTTAGTACTATTTGATAACCATTTCTTCATTAAAGGAGCTATGACATGAAATGCAAATTAGTATAGCCTAAACATTATTACACAGGGTTGTTTTAGACAATTACGATTTTGTAGAAGGCGGAATGAGTGATCCAGAAATGACATATCTTGATTTATCCAATCTATATTGCAATATTAGTCCTTCAATTGTATTACGTACATCGTTAAACCTGACTTTTTGATGCAAATGCTTAAAGATGAGTCCTCTTTCTTGAGGGAAACAAGTATATTGCCTATAACGAATATGATAAGTTCCATCTTCATTCTTGTTCTCATAAACATGGTATTCTTTTCACTTTATGATTTCGTTTGAAAGATTATTATCACTGCATTACTCTGTTGTTTGAAGGAACCTTCTATTTTGTTAGTTACTGGACACTTTTTAATCAATTGAGTGGGTCAAATCTGCAGGTTAAAACATTCCTGGATCAGATGTAATACATGTCACTACTCTGGTATTCTGACAAGATCGAGCGGAAACATGAAGAATTTAGAAAATGAGAATTCTATGCAAATAGATGATAGAAGTTCTGGTACGTTTTGCAAGTTTTGTGGCAAAAAGCAAGATACTACAACTTGTTTGATCAGTCCGACTGCTTCATTGCATAGCAGTAACAGCTCTATGTCATGTTACAGTATGCTCTCCTTTCTTAATCACATAGTTTTGACTGTCATTTTCATTCTCTTCATCATCACCTCATGTTGGTTCCTTATTCTTTTATCATTCAGGTGACTTTTCAGGTGATGCAAGCTCAGATGGGAGGTTAGTTGTAATTTAGTTATGTTAAAATTTACATATGTTGTTAAAATACCTGTCTGCTTTTCCTTGGGAAATGAGGTAAGTCTGACACATGTCAATGTGGTTTTCATTTTGGTTTTAATATGTTCAGGGTTAATATTGATGAATGTAGCACAGAGAGCAGTCAAGAGGACTCCTGTAGCAAAGTTGAAGGGGATGACTATGATGAATCTGGAGTCTCTTCTAGTTATGAACTGGATCAGTTCTGGGTGCCCCCAGAACCAGAATGTTGTGATGATGATATGGAAGACAGTGTGGCTAATTGTGATGATGATGAATGCGGCGATGGCTGGGGCAAGCCAACTTCTTTCAGCCTCGGAGATGAAGGTTCTGGGAGCTACAAATTTAAAGAGGAAAAGAGGAAGGCATTGGAAGAAGTGATGAATGGGAAGCTTAAGGCCCTTGTTTATGACCTTCTTAAGTCTTTTGGTGTTGCCTCATCTGGGGGTGACAATTGGGTTGATATAGTCACCTCCTTGTCTTGGGAGGCTGCTTCATTTGTGAAGCCTGATTCTGCTGAAGGAAAGGCCATGGACCCTAATAAATATGTGAAGATAAAATGTATACGATCTGGTTCTCCCAGCCAAAGGTATAACAGAATGACGACATGTCTCATCTCTTAATTGGTTTTCCTTTCTAGTTCAGTTTAAATCTTGGATTGTCAAAGTGGAAAACTATCTGTTTCCTAGTGTTTGATAGTTGTCCTCTATTTGTGAAGTTGGGGGTAGCAGTTGCCATTGGATGTGCGCACTTGTCAATCCTCCTTATTCTTTGGTTTCCTCTGCCATACTTCCACTAATGTCTATGAATGAATATCTGCTTAACTTTAGTTACTCATATCCTGAATATTACCTTTTTGGATGTCCCAAAATGGAGTCATTCATTTAAAAAAATGATAACAATTTCCATTCACTATTCAGTACTTTCTGAATGTTGTTTTTTAGGTTACATGTAACCATTGTTATTCTTTAAAAATCTCAAGTTTCCTAGAAAGTAACCTTACCTCTAATTGTGGACTTACCTTCTAAATACAGTACAATTTACATTCTACTTCTTATCTGCATGTTTGTTATCTAAGACTAAATTTAAGACAAAGGGGGAACCCAGGCTTACATTGTAATTTTTCATGTTTTTTTAGTCAATTTATCAAAGGCATGGTCTTCAAAAAGCATGCTGCACATAAACATATGCCAACTAAGTTTGAAAAACCTAGGCTGCTGCTGATTGAGGGTGCACTAGGTCTCTCAAGTGAGTTGTCATCATTTGAGTCAATGCGACAGGTAAACAAGAAACTCTCTATATATGTGAGATAAACAAAAAGGGAATATATTAGAGTACGTAATCATCTGTTCTTATCAATTAATAATGACAGGAGAAAGACAGTGTGGTGAAGTCTATCACTGACATTCTAGAGAGGTATCAGCCAAATGTGATATTGGTAGAGAAAACAGTTTCTCGTGACATACAAGAGTCTATTCTCAGGAAAGGATGGACACTGGTCTTTGATATGAAAGAACATCGCCTGGAGAGAGTTTCTCGTTGCACTGTTTCACCAAGCTTTTCTTGTGAAATCTTGTCTGGCCATAAGCTTAGACAGTGTGATTCCTTTCATTTTCAAAGGTTCGTAGAGGAACATGACACTTTTGATGATGGTGGAAAAAGGCCTAGTAAAACACTGTTGTTCATTGAGGGCTGTCCTACTCATCTGGGATGTACGGTGAGTCATCTTCCCTATGTTAGTTTTAATGACACAGAATATCTAACTAGGGATTACTGATAGTTGGGACATAGCTTCACTGTTGGGTCATTTCTCAAGAGATAACAAAAAAGGTCACGAACAATACACTAGAGTACATCGGGAGACTTGCATAGCATTTCCCAGATCATATAATAAGAGTTAGTTTTGCTTTCATTTGACCCCCTCGCATTTGAATCAATGCTGGGGTTTTTAAATGGATGGAATACCATAATCTTAGGAATCTTTGTGAAAAAAGTGAATATAGTCATGCACTTATCTCGTATACCAACAAACAAACAAGCTAGTTGCTATTGGAACTTCCGAGACCCTCCTAGCTAGTGGCTTTGGACTCTAATAGAGAATTGATACCTGGTGTTTTAACATCTGCTCCCTTTCATTTTTAATAAAGAACATTTACTTCTATACCTCTGACCCTGGCCTTTTGTGCAGATTTTGTTAATGGGAGCTAACAGTGATGAATTGAAAAAGATCAAATGTGTGGTACGATGTGCAGTGATCATGGCATATAATTTAATCCTCGAGACTTCTTTCCTTCTAGATCAAAAAGCAATGTTCTCGACTATTCCTCTTAACCAGGTGGTGAATTCAACAGCTACTGATGACCCTCCAGCTGTTAGTGGTGAACAAGGTGATTCTCTGTTATTTGAACCATATAATCCAGTTCTTTCTGGGTTGTCATCTCTCTCAGCCTCTCTGAAAAAGGTTATGGGGGACAACTTTCCTCTCTGCCCCACCTCTGGTCAATCCATGCCCTCATGTTTCATTGATAATGGATCCAATGAAGATGATCAGGAACAAACTGATACTCAAGTTCCTGACGCAACTGAGGTGGTTAATCAAAGTGATACAGATCAGAAAGTCACTACTTGTGATGACGAGATGGCATCCGAAAAAGAACAGTTGCATACTCCAATAGTGAGCCAGGGAGAATCTTTAGAATCACAGGTATCTGGTAATATGGGTAATGGTGTTAAATCTATGGATACTGAGAGTATATTGGTTCTGATATCAAGCCGGAATGCTTCAAAAGGGACTATGTGTGCCCATGGTCATTTTTCTCGCATAAAGTTCTACCAAAATTTTGATATTCCGCTTGGAAGCTTTTTGCAGCAAAATTTGCTAAGTCAGGTGCGTAGAACTCAATAGTCTTCACTTCAGCTCTTCTTGTTCTGTCACTGTAGTTGCAATTTGATGAACAATTTTCTTTGGAATGATTGGTGGTCATTTTGCTGATTTCATCATTAATAGTTGCTATAATGATCTATTTGAAATAAAATTGTGGCCTTATCGTTATCAGTTACTCTGGAGTTTGTTTTAAATGTTAACCTAAAAGCTCTGTCATACAGAAACTCCCATGCAAGAGCTGTGATGGACCCCCTGAAGCTCACATTTTCTATTATGCACATTACAATAAGTTACTTGCAATTCAAGTTCGTTCTCTTCCAAAAGACAAGGGGCTTCCAGGTGAAAGGGAAGGGAAGATTTGGATGTGGAGTCGTTGTGGTAGATGCAAGTTCCAGATTGGCAGCTCAAAATCTACGAAAAGAGTTTTAGTATCCACTGGTTCGCGTGGTTTTTCATTTGGAAAATTTTTGGAGCTTAGGTTCTCAAATTCCTCTTTGTTCAATAGGCTGCCTATCTGTGGCCATTCTTTGCACAGGGATTTCCTCTACTTCTTTGGGTATGGTCACTTGTGGCTATCTTTAGTTATTCAGAAGTCTCTATTTATTTTCATGTGTGCAGATCTAATAGCAAAGCCTACTGATAGCTTTTGCTGTCTATTATAAAAATTTCCATTTGACATTACTCTAGATTTAAGTTGAATCGTTTGCTATCAGTGACTCTGCATGGATTTGGATTGGTGTTTTCTCATATTTTATCTTCCCTTTTTGAAGATATTCATGTCATTTTCTGCATGAACAGGTTAGGGCATATGGTTGCGGTGTTTAAGTACTCAACGGTTACTACTTACTCCGTGGCTCTTCCTCCAGAAAAGCTGGAATTTAGCAGTTCTGTCAATGAAGAATTTCTTAAGAAGGATTTTGAAGATGTATGTTTTTTTACAAGTGCGAGTGCTTTTTACCCGATTGATGCTTTTAAATACTTGGCTGAACATGGAAGTTACATGCCCTGTTGCAATTTTCTATATTGACAGAATTTTTTTTTCTTTCTCAACTAGGTGAACATGAAAGGGATTAAGATGTTTCGTGACGTAGAAAAAGCTTTGCAGGCAATAGAGTCTCGATTTGTTGGAACTACTCTAAATCTTCAAGGATCAATTAAGAAATTTTCTGAAATTGAGAAAATGTTGAAGGAAGAGAGAACTCAATTTGAGGTTAGCTCCTTTTTGCTTCTAGTTTCAGATTATTTGTTCCCGTTACATTCTATTTGATCAATGTCGATGTGGTGGACTGTCATTCTAGTTCTAAGTTCCCTTTGAATTAATCAGATCAGTTGGTTCATTTTTTCCACGGTAATAACTTGGTTACTTACAACCTTGCACTTCTGTGACTGAGCAAATGATTTTGATAATATATTGGCTAGGGTACAATAATATTAACAGATGTCAAATACATACAAGTACATGCTTTAAAGAGTTGATAGCTTTCTGATTTTCTGGTTAATGAGAATCGATGTTCAGGTATAAGTCGATAAATGTCAAATGCATTTACATGCATGTGTGGATGGTGAAGCTATATCCAAACCTATTGCCTTACTCATTTACGATTTATTTGTTCCAGACATTTATTAAAGCATAATGTAAATCTTATTTTACTTTTACTAATCTATGTGGATTCAATGTCAGATTGGTATTCAAAATGTCGTTATGGATGGGAATCGGGATGTCGTCATGTATAAATTTCTAATGTTGAATAGAATACGGCTGGAGCTTTTGCTGGAGTCCTGTGTGTGGGATCGCCGTCTTCATTCATTACTATCATCTGATTGTACCGCTGCCAATCCCAAAACTATTGACCAGAGTATCAATGCTATTAACCACAGGGAACAACAAGAGAGAAGCAATGTTAAAGGAGACACTAAAGTTTATCTGGAAAGAGATGACAGAGCATTGGAAGATTGTCCGGATCTGAATATCAAGCTAGTTGAAGACTCTTGTGGAGATGATAACAGTAGGACAGAAACTACTGTAGGAAGTCGTGGTGATGTTTTGGATGCTGACTATGATCTGAAACCGAATGTTGAATCATCTGCTAAATTTCCCATTGAAGAAACTCCCGTTGATACACATGATTGTGGACAAGATGAACCATCAAATTTATCTGCTTGCAATGATGGTGCTGAGGTGACAACTGCAGCCAAAGTAAATGGAAACGACTTTTCCCTTCAGGATATTACAGTGAAATCTGATCTCTCTGATCACTGCCTTTTTGATAATGAAAGTAACTTACAGCTCAATCTTCCTTCATCCATTCAATTGGAGACGGATAAACCAATTGCCGTTGATGCTGGGGGTACGCATGATCCTATTCATTCTCAAAGGAGTAGATCCCTCTCCTCAATATTTTCCAACATAGAGAATGATGAGGGGTGGTGGACTCCATTCCCTGAAATTTGGTGTCAATACATGGAGGATCTCCAGAGAGGTCACCTACCGAAATTAGGATCTATCACAAACCATGATGTAGAATCTACTACTTATAAACTTATTACCGACATGAGTGCGAAGCTTCACATTCCCCTTGGAAGTGATAAATACATTGTTTCTGATTATGAAGATGAATTTTCTAGCATAATTGCCTGTGCTTTGGCCTTGCTGAAGGATTTGCCTATTGTATGTGAAGATCTTGGGCAAGATGGCAGAAAAGATAGAGGAATTGATCCTAAGGCGTATGAGAGTTCACAAGGCTTAATGCAGATGTTCTCTCTAGCTTCTCCACATTTGTCTTCAACTGGTTCATTGGATTTAACAGCGTATCACTCTTCAAACATGTCAGAGGTAGCACGCTCATCAAGTTTAGATGGGGTAGATTTGCTAGATTCATCGGTTTCTTTCACGGCTGTTCAGGCGGAAGTCTCCATGGGTTTGGGTAAATTGACTGGGAAGTATAAATACTCAGTCCTCTGTCTCTATGCCAGCCAATTTCGTCAATTGCGAGATCGATGGTGCACTTCAGAAGTTGATTTTATTGCTTCCTTGAGTAGGTGTAGGAGCTGGGATGCAAAAGGTGGCAAAAGTAACTCTTTGTTTGCCAAAACAGTTGATGATCGGTTTATCATCAAGGAAATTAAGAGAGCGGAATTTGACTCGTTCTTGAAGTTTGCTCCTAGTTATTTTGCATACATGGATCAGTGCCATGCTAAGAGGAATCAAACCTGCCTTGCAAAAATTCTTGGCATTTATCAGGTTGATTAATCGACTTTAGTCACTCCACTTTTCTGGCTGTTACCACAATATATTGTTTCTTCCTGCCAGCACACTCTGGACATCTTTTTGATTGTTACTGTTTTATGTTTTTCAGGTCAGTGTAAGGCCAAGAGGTGGAAAAGAGACTAGGCATGATCTCATGGTGATGGAGAACCTTTCATTTGGTAGAATTACTACTCGGCAGTATGATCTGAAAGGCGCTTTGCATTCTCGATTTAGTGCAGCTGGCAATGGTGCAGGAGACGTTCTTTTAGACCAAAACTTTGTGAATGACATGAATGTTTCTCCTTTATATGTCGGGACAAGATCAAAGAGGGCTTTGCAACGGGCTGTATGGAATGACTGTACTTTCCTCAAGGTAAGTCAGGGGTCAAACTGCTCTAAACTCTAATTACTGGTAGCTCTATCCACCAAAACTTAAAAGCATCCAATAAAAAGTCACTTCTGCTTCTTATAATTATTACTCCCTCCGTTTCAATTTGGTCCGTCTTATTTTCCTTTTTAGTTTGTTTCAAAAAGAATGTATCTTTCCTTTTTTGGCAACTCTTTAATTCTAACTTACCGTGACATGTTTGTTCAAGACCACAAGATTTAAGGGCATTTTGGTACATTTTACGTATCTTTAGTTTGAAACCACAAAATGCAAAAGTTTTCTCTACTTTTTAAACTTCCAGCCAAGTCAAAATCAGGCAACCTAATTGAAACAGAAGGAGTATGCATTATCTGAAGCTAATGGATTAGCCTCTAAAACTGGTACTATTTATTGATTTTTGCAGTCAATCAATGTGATGGACTATTCTCTACTTGTGGGAGTGGATAGCCAACGCCATGAACTTGTTTGTGGCATCATTGACTATCTCAGACAATATACATGGGACAAACAACTCGAGAATTGGGTCAAATCTTCACTTGTGGTTCCGAAGAATCAGCTTCCTACTATCGTATCTCCAAAAGAGTATTATAAGAGATTTAGGAAGTTCATTGACACACACTTCTTAAGTGTTCCAGATAATTGGTGCTCCCAAAAATCTTCAAATCCTTGTGAACTTCTTCGCACGGTAAGCAGTATAACCCCACAGTCAGAGTCTGATGATGGTGATTCTGATCAACCAAAGTACACTGGTGAAGGGGAACATAAAGATACGTACTCTGATGCTTAATGGTTCGCATCCCCTGAGTTCTGTTCCCTTTTAAGTTGTTCTCGTCCCCGGTGAAGTCATTAGTTTGTGTACATAGTTGTTTATCACCCAAGCATCTAGATATATACCCCCTCTTATTTCTGCGATTATTTTTAGCAAAGTTATGAGGATGGCTTTATTCTTTAGGTTCATTTCTAGCTTGCAGTATATACCAAAGTTCTTGTGAAGTCTATGATTTATTGTAAAAAGCCCTTTAGTAAGCTTGAGTATTATTTAGGCTGTAAAGGGAAAAAAAGATAGCAGTTGAACCTGCTGATTGTTGAAATTTTTGGCTGTAAGACAATATTCCTATAAATCCATTGTTGAGTTTTTGGTTATTTGGTGTATGTGACTCTTTTTTTATGGCATGGTAGAATCACTAATGATGCACAACAACAACATACTTTGTGTAGTTTTGAAAAGTGGGGTCTGGAGAGGATAAAATGTAAACAGATCTTACCCCTATCTTTAAGTAGAGATGTTGTTTCTTATAGATCTCGGCTTGATAGACAAGAAAAGAAATGGTAGTAAGATAATATGACAACAAATAGCAAGATTGATACAAAGCAATTGGTAGTAATACACATGGAAGAAAAGGAGAATAACATGATTACTAAAGGGAAAGGTTAGAGGAGGCTATCCCACTACTTCTCCCACACTAACAAAGAAAATACAATAAATGAAGCTACAAAAAATAAAACATGGGGCAAAGAGACAGATAT
Source organism: Solanum stenotomum (assembly GCF_019186545.1). Lineage (NCBI taxonomy): Eukaryota > Viridiplantae > Streptophyta > Magnoliopsida > Solanales > Solanaceae > Solanum > Solanum stenotomum. Next base: position 12,999,362 of record NC_064289.1, on the reverse strand, counting down.
TATATACCTGTTTTTGTTGTGCTAGCTTTCATCCATGAAATGAAGAAAAAGATTAAATGTACTTCCTTGTTATACTTTAAACTGGCAATTTCAGATTTTATCACATAACCACTGATGACACCAGGAGGAGGTGGAATGGCTAGAATTCCTCAATCCTTAATCAGAGATATCGTGGAGAGACTGCTTTCCCATTCCCTTAGCGGGGCGAGAATTCAGGCCAATAACTAACTAATATTAAACAAAGAAAATACCACATCCTTCAAATCAACAGAACTTGTCTCTTAGGGCTTCCAAGTTGTTTTAGTGTACAAATACAATTACAAAGTGAAATGAACATGTCATATTTTCAATTTCACGAGTCTCTCATTATTTGGACATTTTCAACAATTCCGTGAATGGATCACATTAAAAAACCATTTTGTCAAGTGTGTTTTTGTCGTGAAGTTTAAGTTAACAATCTAAGATGGAAATTGAATATACCATGTAGTGATTGTAATAAAATTATATGTAATTATCTTCGATTATCAAAGCGGTATGATTCAAACTTTTATACTAGTAGATTATATTTATATACTAAAACAAGATTGAGTAGAGATAAGTGATTATATATTAATTATATAAAACACTCTCTCTACCCAATTAGATGTACTTACAATACTCTTTTGACATTCAAAAATCATTTTGTCAAGAATATTACAAACTCTTTTTATAGTTTGTAAAAGGCATTTTTCTGTGACATTTGCAAATCCAGTTCGACTTTAAACTTGTAGAGAAAGAATCTTTTCATATTAACATAACATGTTTGTATATTTTTGTAGTTAAAAGCATCTTTAACATTTGCAAATCCAGTTACAACCATCAAATATATAACATAACATGTTTGTATATTTTTATAGTTGAAGGAAATTAGTTGAACCGGATGTGGATAACTCAAATTCATATTAAAAATATGAATAACATATAATTAGTTGTATATATTTAAAATTAAGAATAAAAAAAAAAGAGATATAATAGTAGAAGTTTTCTTCGTCTCTCAAACTCTTAATTTCTTGTGAAAAGATTCTTTCTTGAAAGTAAGAACAAACTTATGTATATTATGGGTAATTGATATTTCATAAATAAATGATTCTACTGTTAAACTAATGAAATGAATTCAATGATCATGTAAACGGTGTGTTCAATTCAAACATTTTTTAGTTAAAATATATTAAAATTAAAAAAATAAAAATATTTAAAAAGATGAAATAACATAAATGAAATATCATTCTCGCCAATTTTTCCATAACTAATCACTATGCAAGCTCCACGTAGTTGTGCCTCAAACAACTCTTAGAAGTTGGCAAATAATGAGCAAAAATAAAGTCCTTTTTCACTTAATTATATCTGCAATAAATGTGGACCTTTTTCTTGGTAAATTTATACGTTGATATTAATGTCCTGACAGGTCCCAACGGACCAAAATATCAGAGTATTATTATTATGGGTAAATTTATACGTTGATATTAATGTCGTGACAGGTCCCAACGGACTGAATGGACAGAAAATTTTATCAAAATTTGGCCAGAAAATTTAAAAAATCTATAATATTCTTTTATTAAGATAAACTGATCTTTTTTCTAATTTTTAATTAAAAGGTATTAAAGTTAAAAAGGGTAAAAATGTTCAAAAAGGTAAAATAACATAGTGTGAAATATGTTATTTTACCATTCTGGCCAAAAGGATTTTTCCTATTATTATTACTCCCTTTGTTTATTTTTACCTCTTCATTTTGGATTTTACATTCAAAACAATAATTCATATGAATTTTTTTATTATAATATTCGTATTAGCTGATGTTTAGTATTAAGTCTTGAAAATGATCCGCAAAATAAGTAATTATTATAAAAGGTAAAGTATGAAGAATTTTTTTTTTCTTGATTTGTTGAAATGATTAGTAAAAATTAAGATAAAAAAATAATTAAAGTAGTAAACAATTAAAAGAAACGGAGTGATTTAAATTTAATTATTTTTTAGTTAAAGACCGTAGTGACGGAGTCGGTTTCAATTGTTACACTAAAGTTTTGGATCGAAACTCAAAATTTTCAGTCTTTCTTTTCTTTTTCTTAAAAAAAAAATTCTAAGAGAAAGAACAAAGAAAACAAGATAAATTCGATACAATAAAAAAACAATTCAACACATTAAGTTCTTGTTATCTACGAGATTCAAGAAAATATTGAACATAACGATCTATTATACACAACTTTATGCTATATTTCAAAAATTAATCTACTATGAACTCTGTCCAACAAAAAATGATATGTCATATAACATTATTTTATCCATATTAACGTTGTCCACACAAAATTAATAACTCAAAATCTAAAATAAATTAACTGATCTGAGTTGAATAACTGCTCTTAATTCTCTTTATTTTTATCTAGGACAAAATCGACTAGAGAAAGATCCACTTTCCCTTTAGTCGATTTGAATCTTTCCTTGGTCGATTTTGTCACAACCAATTATGCTACAGAAGTTTTAGTTTTTAAGTTTTTTTTTCTTGGTAAGGTAAACAAGACACAAGTTGTATAGGCAATATAAATATAAATACTTTATGGGCGTTAAATCTTAAATTTTGAGTATTTTTTATAGTATCAAATTGTCTCAAATCGTATTAATTGTTATGAGTGGACATTTATCCTTTGTGCCCTTTGTTTCTTATATCTCTTTAATATTTTGAGGAGATGACCATAGACCCATTTCTTAATTTTGTTGCAATAAATGTTATTGAGCCATTGGTTTAATATAGCCCATTATATTTCCTTCTTTTTTTTTCCCTAGACTAGAAAGAGCTGCAAAAGTTGATATATACTCTATTGGTCAATTTCGTACCACAAATAATTTAATATCTCCTTTCTGTCAACTGATCATATTCATTCCCAATACTTTTCTTTTTATTTTTGGTTTTCTCGATCGATGTTCAGTACTAATATTAGAGTCCGACTAAATTTGAATTTGTATCAAAAAATTCTGAGGATAAAATGTTCTCCGTATTTAGAGAACTTGAATCTAAGTCATCGAGTTAAGAATAAATGAGTACTTATCACTCAATCCTTGTTAGTCATTTCTAATACGTTATGACCTAGTAGTAGTTTATTTCTTCCAAGAGATTTTCTTGTTTAGATTTGATTGAACAAATATTGAAGAAGAAAAAAAACCTTTTAATCTGCAAACCCGTGATATAATAATCTAGAAAAATCAAAATAAATTACATCTAACAAACTACTTCTCAACAATATATCCACCATTCGAGAATAAGTGAAGATATTATTTTTTAAAACAAAATTATTGATGACGAGAAAACCAACAAGATATTCCAAGAAACCTGAACTCGTCCCATATTATAATAACTATTGGACTAGTTCAAAAGAATTGTTCTAAAAGAATTTTTACTCAGAAATTGAAGATGAAAATTGACTAATATATTCTTAAATATAAAGAAGAATACGTGATATTTAAGAAAAAATAATCAATCTATTTTTATTAAGGGTAATTTTGTAATTTAAATTATATCTTATATTTATTATTTTCATTAGAATAAGCTAAACCATGGTTCAAATAAAGAAAATACTTTTTAAAAGTGGTGAATCGACTTATCCCAAACAAGATACATATTTGATTAATGAATGAAGATTGTTTTTTACCATTAGGGTAGACTCAAAATAGTCCCTTCGTTTGGTTGGAAACAAGTTATCCCAGGATAAGTTATCCCGGGGTTAGCTATCCTGGGATAACTTATTCCACCATGTATATGGGATAACTTATCTCATCAATCACTATGATATAAATGGTGGGATAAGTTATCCCAAACATGGCAACCAAACAACATAATTTTTTTTATCCCATCACTATTTCTTTATCTCATCACTATTATTTCCAATTCCTCACATCAAACGATAATATTGCAAAACATTTTTACACTTTAAATTTAACCTAAAATATTGACTTCAAAGAGAGAAGAGTAGTTGCTTTTTCTCAAAGCAACTAAGCAAGACTGGCCGTTAGCTTGTTAAAATCAATTCCTAAAATAATTTCACGATTTTGTATTTATTTTTTTTAATTTATAAGTGGTAACATGGGGGGGTCATCCAAAATTTTAAAACATTTGATATCGTTTTAGGATGTTATAGCAAGTAATAAATTCGCGCTGAAGATATGGACTTTGAATTTATTAATTTTTTTCTATTGAAAGAAATGAAAGTGACTTTTTGGCAAAGCTAGACTAATTTAACATGCTACGTAATATAATCAACTGAAATATCAGTATGTAAAATATCTTAAATAATTTAATGCTTTTTGATATACTTTAATAAATTATTTGTAACGTGGATTACAGGGAGATTGACAATAATGTTGTATATTGTATTGAAGTCGGACGAATGACATAGAGGCTCGCATTTAAGGTAATGCGCTATAAGAACATGTTGCCAAGGTCTAAAGATAAGTTTTATAGAGTGATGGTTAAACCAATATTATATTGTTGTATGAAACAGGAGTCCGGAGTCAAAAGGACAAAAAAAATTGTTAAAAGAGCACATTAATTTATTTTTTTAATCAAAACAGCAAAATCGCTCCGGATGGAGCAATTTCCTTGTGACAAAATTAACGCCGTTACTTCGTTAAAAAACATAAAAATCGCTGCCCCAGCAACGATTTTGTCAAAAAAAAAATTAACATCACTGCCCCTACAACGTTTTTCTCAAAAAAAAAAATTATAAATTGAAATATAGCAGCGATTTCCTTAAAAAGTTAATTTAAAAAAAATATCGCTTGCAAGTCAGCGATTTCATTAAAAAATTACGTAGTAACAAACATTAATAATGTAAAGGAAAATGAAAATTATTACATCGTATCATTTATCCTTAATAACATAAGCATAAATAAATGACTATTTGGAAAAGTTACAACCCTTCGGAAAGGTCACAACCTTTCATACTCACAACTTTTCATCAAAGCCGCAACTCTTCATTAAAGTCGCAACTTTTCATAAAAGTCGCAACTTTTTCATAAAAGTCGCAACTTTTCATAAAAATCACAACTTTTCATGAAAGGAGAAGGATAGTTTTGTAAATAAATGAGTCAATTTCGTAGATGGTCACCCAAGTTTAGGGAATTGCTGTGAAATATCATTTATGTTTCATTTAGGACTAAAATATCACTCAACTATCACTATTTTCCTCCAAATATATACTTGACACTTCAAAAGCCTCACTCTCTCCTAGTTGGCATGACATGTCATTAAAGTCTTTTTTTAATATTAAACTAATTTGATTCATCAAACCCATTTAACTAAAATAATGATCATATTATTTAGGGAAAAAGGACAAATATACCCCTGAACTATCGTAAATGGTATGCAGATACCCTCCATCATACTTTTGGGACATTGGTGCCCCTGTCATCCAAAAGCTAAAGCATATATGCCCTTCACTCTAACGGAAGACTAAATAGGGGCACGTGGCACAATCTTATCCGTCGATCCAATATTTAATAAATGTCGGTCGATGGATAAGATTATGACACGTGTATATTTGTTAGTATAAATGGTGTATATGCTCTAGTTTTTGGACGACAGGGGCACCAATGTCCCAAAAGTATGACAGAGGGTATCTGCATACCATTTACGATAGTTCAGGGGTATATTTGTCTTTTTCCTTATTATTTATATATATATATATATACTAGTTTATTAAGAATAAATCTTCAGACTTATAGAATCTTTTATTATAATTACACTTTTTATTTTTTTATGTTATGAAGAATAAATTTTTAAAACGTATTATAATATCATCAATTTTGAATACTTATAAACATATACATTAAAAAAAATTGATATACAAATCACTCATGAATGCTAACTTACACCAATTAATCATAAATTTTATAATGAATCAATAATATTAAATGTCAATTAACTATTACAATAAAATCAATTGTGTATTTTGAAATTCATGCTTACAGTATTTTGTTTTTCTTGAAAAAAAATAAAAAGTGAATAATATTATTACTATTTTTTATTCAAAATAAATATTAAATATCTAAAAAGTCTCCTTCTATTCTAGTTGATATATCATGCTATTAAATCATCATTTAAAAAATAATAGACCTATTTAATTCATCAAACTTATGTCTCTAAAATATATATATAAATTACATGAGAATTTATGAAGATTATTAAAAAAAACAAAAAACTAATTCCTTATATTTTTTTACCAAACAAAATTCAATGAAAAAACTTTGTGTGCAATAATTACTTGATAATTTTCAAAATCCCTAAGTAAATTATTTGAAAATTTTAAGCAATTTTTTTTTATAAAAGTATTCAAATAAATTTGTAAAGTTGACAAAAAGGTTAGTAAGAAAGAGAAAATTATTATTTAACTTTTTTTATTTTTATTTTTATTTTTTATTCTTTTATTGCTATATTATATTATATTTTAACTTATTATACAATTAAACACCAATATATATTCTTATCTCATCCCAAATTCATGAAATACAAGTAATAATTAATTGAATTACCTATTTTAATTCAATAATATACCTATTATATGAGATTAATATACTGATAAGTAAAGATTAAAGTTTTATTTTCTAATATAAATATTATTCACTTTCTATTTTCTTTCAAAAAAGATATTGTAAGTATGGATTTCAAAGTACCCAATTAATTATTTTTTAATAGTTAATTGAACTTTAATACTATTGATCCATTATATAATATCGATTAATTGATATAAGTTAACATTCATGAGTGATTTATATATCAATATTTTTTGAATATATGTGTTTATAAGTATTCAAAATTGAAGACATCATAGTAAGTTTTAAAAAACTATTCTTCATAACATAAAAAGATAAAAAAATAATTATGATAAAAGATTCTTGAGCATGAAAATTTCTTCTTAATAAACTAATATATACTTTTTAGAAAATAATAAGATCATTATTTTAGTTAAATGAGTTTGATGAATTAAATAAGTTTATTCTTAAAAAAAAAAAACTTCAATGACATGGAATGTCAACTAGGAGAGAGCGAAACTTTTGAAGTCTTAAGTATATTTGGAGGAAAATAGTGATAGTTGAGTTATATTTTGGTCCTAAATAAAACATAAATGATATTTCAAGGCAATTCCCTAAACTTGGGTGACCATTTAGTAGAGCAGTCAATATGGGCTAGGCCCGTTGGCCCGGTCTAGCCTAACCCGTGATTTGATAGGGTTGGCTACGATTTTTGGAGCTCATTTAAGAAAAGGGTATTTTAACCCGACCTGAATAAGCTTGTCGATTTGTAGGGCTTGAGAAGTATGGATAGGGCCAGCCCGTGGGACAATTAAAATTAATTTAAAAATTAAAAAAAAATAAAGTATTAAAAATAACAAGAGTCTAAACTCAAAATCTGTTTAAAGTTTGAAATATTACAATTTAAATACAAATTATGTTTATAAAATATGAAGTACATAAAATAAAAATTCCTTAAATTTCTAGGGATTCACTACATAGGTCATAAGCCTATGGAATATTGTCATAGTTTTTATGTTTTTTCATGATCATTGGAAAACAATTAGGTTAATATTTTTATTTAACTATTTATGTTTTTACTTGAAATCAAACTTAATAAATATTATAAAGATAATTTTATTTGTGTATTTGATTAACAAGCAGTGACATTAACACCATGTAGTATTATCTTGTCGATATTTATAATAATATTTTTAAATTATAATTTAATTTAAAAATTTATAAAAAATATACTTTTAAGAAAAGAGGGATGGCCCGGCAAAGCCCGTAGCCCACATACTTGTGGGCTGGGCCGACTATTTTCTGGCCCACACAAAAAATGGACTAGCCCGGCCTGACCTGTCAAATTTCAAAGCCTGTATGGGTTCGCCCGGATAGGGTGGGCCAACCCATATTGACAGCTCTACCATTTAGGGAATTGACTCGTAAATAAATAAATTAAAAGGGAATTTTAGTTTGTGGTGACGCCACATAGGTGGGCCTAAGATTTTCATACATATATATATACATATGATATGATGATTAGATAACTTCGTGTATTGAATAGAAAGAAATCACTAAATCTTTTACCTCCTATTTCTGTTTTTATCTTTATCTTTTCATCAATTCTTTCTTATTCTTTGTTGACTTTCAATAGCATTAAATAACTTGTATATAAAGAGGACATTTCTACATCTACCCTGCCATCCCAACTCCAACCCCAATTATACTTTACCAAAAAATGTCTCTAAAAACAAAAAGTGCTCCATTTTTCCTTCTTATGATATTAACCTTTGTTTTTCTTTCTCCAATATGTAATGGTGATCAATACTGTAAATTTGCAAGAAAAAATGATGAGTGCACCAAAGTGAAAGGGATGTTTGTGTTTGGAAGCTCATTAGTTGATAATGGAAACAACAATTTTCTTGTAAAGTCATTGGCTAAGGCAAATTACTTACCATATGGAGTAGATTTCCCTTTATTAGAACCTACTGGAAGATTCACTAATGGCAAAAATGTAATTGACCTTCTTGGTGACCATCTAAAAATTCCAACTTATATTCCATCTTTCAATGATCCTTCAACTAAAGGAAGCAAAATTATTCATGGTGTCAACTTTGCTTCTGGTGGTTCTGGCATTCTTGATGACACTGGTGCTGTTGCTGTAAGTTAATTCTTTCCTCTTTTTTTCGATCTCAAATTTATTTCTTTCGTCCCAAAATAAATTTAAAAAAAAATGTTGTTTCAAAATAAGTAATCAAGTTTCAAGAAACATTCATTTGATAGAGATAGTTTAATAAACTACATATTATATTGGAAAAATTCTTTTGGTCAGAAAATTTGGCCAAAAGGATAACACTTAAAGGTTGTGATTTTTACTAAGATAACACTTATTTTGAAATGGAGGGAATAACTATTTTGGGAAATCAAAAAAATATTTGATGTTTTAGAGTATAGAAAAGTACTTCTATTTAGCACTCCCTTAGTCTGTATTACTTGCCTATTTTTCTCTTTAAATGTCTCTTAAGAAATTATAAATTAAATTATTTTTTTTACTAATTTACAATTTTAAAAAGAATTAATTTAAGGGCCAAAAAAATTAAATCTATCTTAATTTTATAAATTGACAAAATAATTTAAGACATGTATATATATTTTTAGTAATGTAGACAAATAATATAGAATCGAAAAAGTATTTTTTCTTTTTCAAATTCATCCAACTCACTGCTCCAACTAATAGAGCAGTAACGGTAAAAATAAAATGAGACGTTTCAGAGAGATAAAGATAGTTAGACTTAAAAGGCATATAATATGGTCGACTGCGAGTATAGTAAAACATATGATAACGATTTTATTATTTCTTCTATTTCAATTTGTGATATCTTTCGAATTTTGTGAGTTAGATAATCGTATTTATTTTTACTACGATTATATCATATACAAATTGGGATGGAGAAAGTATTAATAATATCAATCTATCTTCCCTATATTCACTAGTGCATTGTACGCAACTAGCTACTTGCCGCTTTTTTTTTTATATATTTATTTATATTATTAATAATAAAGTAAAAGTTAACAGAAAACTTATAACAATGGTTGACAAAAAAAGCAAACAATTCTCTTTTGTTATTACTATTAATAGACACTAGCACTCTAACAGAACAAAATTAGAGCATTTAAGTGATATAACCCCTAATTACTACTCCCTGCGTTTTATATTACTTGACTCTTATTGATCTGACATATTTCTGAAGACAATTTTAATAAAAGGCATATATATTTTACTAAACTGACTTTAAATTTGACTACTTCTACATTATGACGTAGGAGGTTGGATGATATGATTATCTTTTGTCTCTTGAAACATTTAGAACTTTGATCTAGTACAACCTCATATGTGGAAGAAAAATGTCATTATTTTCTTAAATGTTGCCAAATTCAGCGGCTATTATAGTTGGCAAAATGAGAGTGTGAGAGGTTTGCCTCACCAAAAATGAATATTCCTTTCTTTTGACTTCAATGAACACACAAGAAAAGGCAGCAAATTAATATAACTCCTCAGGACCAATAAATTAAAGGACGAACAAGAAAAACAGCTTTACGAAAATCATGTAACGGATTTCGAGAGTCAAACAATGGTAAATTTAGACATAAATATTCAAGTTTTTTTCAAAAAAAATTATATATTTGAAAATAAGTCACAATAATTGCAAAGATATTTGAAAAAATTATAATTAATGATAGATTTGTTTAAATCTTAAAATCTCGAAATAGGTTAGACACGTAAGAAATTACTTTTACTAGAAATATCTCCGATAAATAATGTTAGCTACTAGCTAGTGTTACAAGTAGCAATTGTTTCGAACATGACCGCATGGTCCATGTTCCTGTTTAATGTCACAATATTATTGTAGACCAAAAAAGAAAAGAAAAGATTGTACTAAAAAAATATTTGATTCTCTAAATAATATTAGTATCATATTATATATCATCACCAAAAGTTGTAATGGAGCAGTAAAATAATCTTTTATTCATTATAACCAGATGTCTTGAGTTCAAGCTTTAGGTATGAAGTCATCTTTGGTAAGGAATATTTTGCCCCAAAGTGGGACTTACCGGCTCAAATCTAAACTTGTTGAAGCAGATACCAGACACCGAATGGATGGAAAACAAAATAATAAATCGTAGTATATCATGTAAAATGAGAGAAAAGGAATATAGACTAATATTATTTTGTTGCTAAAATTTTCAGGGGGAAGTGATTAGTTTGAATCAACAAATCAGAAATTTTGAGAATGTGACATTGCCAGAGTTGGAGGAGCAGGCAGAGTGTAATAGCAAAGAATCATTGAAGAATTACTTGTTTGTTGTGGGAAGTGGAGGAAATGACTACTCACTTAACTACTTCCTGGGCTTAGCTAGCAAAAATATTACTATTCAAGACTTCACTGCTAATTTGACCATTACACTTTCTCATCAACTCAAGGTATGCATTTATAATATGCTTTCTATTTTATTTTATTTTTTAGGCATTTTTTTGTCTTTCCATGTTCAATGATTGTTGACTATTCACAATTCAGAAAGAAAAAAAAAGATTTACAAATATTTTGGTCCTTGTTAACCCTTTTGGTGGCATAATTAATTTTGATTGATTTCTAGATGATCACTCAATTAATAGTACTGTTCATATCTTATCAGAAAGTTGTCTTTCTTCGTTATTCCAATTTTCTTTAACAAAAAAAATGACTTTCTGAAATAATATCTATTAGTTGAGTCACCTTATGAGAAATCAACTTACATTATTTTAATAATTAAGTAATCATGTTTTGCTAATATTATTGCAGAGGTTGTATGATATGGGAGCTAGAAAATTTGTGGTGATGGCATTATATCCCAATGGGTGCAGCCCAATGGCCAGAGCTAGAAATCCAAATGCCACTGACTGTATACAAATTTTGAATGATGCTGCACAACTCTTCAACACTAACTTGAGGACTTTGGTTGATTCCCCAACTCTTCAAATGCCTGATTCCACAATAGTCATTGTTAATGCTTACAAAATCATTATGGATATCTTACAAAATCCTACTCCTTATGGTCAGTAACTTCATGACTCCCCTTCTCTCTATTTCTACCTTACATTATTTACAAATTTTATTGATATACATGTAGTTAACCTTCCTAGCTCCGTATCGATTTATGTGATACACTTTGACATGATGCACAGTTTAAGAAATAGATACTCCATTTGTTTTGTTACTTGACGCTTATTGTTGACTTGACTTTACCCAAATAAGTCAAATTGTGACATGGTTTTGTTTTATTATATATAGGTTTTAGTGATACCAAGAATCCATGTTGTGATGTGGCAACAATACAAAAAGGTGGAACAGGAACTTTATGCAAAAAAGGAGGAAATGCTTGTTCAGATAGAAATGACAATGTCTATTTTGATGGGTTGCATCCAACTGAAGCAGTGAACATTGTGCTTGCTAACAAGGCTTTTTCTTCCAATCTCATAGATGAAGTCTACCCTACAAATGTTCATCTCTTATCAATTGTTTAACACACTAATTTCTGAGCAACAATGTTGCACGTGTATTTCGAGTTATGAAGTACATACGATTTGATAAAAAAGTATCATTATTATTTGAACAAATATATGAGTAAACAATTATACATGAGAAAATAAACTATAAGTTTCATATGAATGGCTAATATCTATAATATGAGAGTAAAATGCAAGGCTTATTATTTATCTAGTGTGTTGATTAACCTTCAATATTTATCGTCAGATTCTCTACTAGAGATAAAATATATATTTGGTGTTTGTTTTATAGATAAAATATATATATATTTGGTCTTTGTTTTATATATAATAAAAATATAATATATGAAGTTCCATGCCTCCACCAAAATACTTTGACACTTGGCACAATCTTTCACTTAGACACTCAACTGAAGGATTTTCATTTTAAACACCTAACGTAGGGTCTCCATGTGTCACTTTTAACACTTTTTGCACAACTGGAGTATCGCGTGATTTTCACTGATTCAAGGCGCATAAACATCAAAATTTCGTCTGATGTGGCGTCCCCAACGGTAATATTACTCCACATCATCTATTTATATTATTTTTTTCCAATTGTACCCTAATTAAGACCCTTGTTGGGTTATGAAGGTGATTAGGGCGTCATGCGGAAGCTTACAATTGCAAATCATAAGACGATAAATTAGACGATACATAAAACTATACTAAACGACATAATATTATTATATGATATGACCAATTGGTCTACATGATTAAAAAACTAATAAAAAACATAAAAACTATAGAGAGAAAAATCTCCCCATAAACAAAACTCTCTAAACAATTACATTGTGGATTCTATTGTGTTATGCTATGAAAATAGTGATGTTCAATTTATAGATCTCCAAACTTTTCCTCTAAAGAAAGAATAAACTAAATATGGAAGAAAATTATATTTTCCTTTCAGAAAAAGTTCAAGCATTTATGGTAATACTTTGACTTTTCTTTAAGGAAAAAAATAAACTTCAAACAAGGAAAGAAAATCAGGGCAAAACCCTAACAATTAAGACCCTAATTTCTCTCTTCTTTTCCAATTTCTCCCTTCTTTTCCAATTTCTCCCTTCTTCAGCCTTTCTTTAATTCTTAACCCTCAATACTTTCATGTCGAGCTTCTCCAATTCTTCCATAGCATCTATGGATAAGGTCGATATTGTAGGTGTGGTAATGAAGCACTATTAAAGACTTCATGGATCCAATTAAATTCAGGGCGTAGATTTTTTACTTGTAGAATTTCAAAGGTAAAATTCTTTGTTTCCCTTATTTTTTTTTAAGTCAATTAGATGATTAATTGTTGGCGTCTAATTCTTTTTTATTGGTTTTATAGAAAATGGGTGGCTGTGACTATTTTCTTTGGTATAAAGATCGACACCCTCCACAAGCAAACATGGTAATGTAGGGATTGTTGAAGAAAGTCAATGTTTTTGATGAAAAATTAAAGCGAGCAAGAAATATATTTATTGTTGGTGTCGTTGCTACTGGATTGCTGATGTTTGGAATATGGAAATTGAAGCCTAGTTGTTAGTGTTCTTGAGGTGTTCGGTCTAGTAGTATTTTGATGTTGTATTTGGTGTTCGGTCTAGTAGTATTTGGTGTTTGGTCTAGTAGTATTTTGATGTTGTTGTTGCTGTAAATTTTTTTATGTAAATGTGCATTTTGGATTCAATGAAATTCTATGTTGTTGTTGTAGTAAAATTGATTTTTTGGCTACATACAAATCTCAAATTCGTTCTCGCAATGTAACACCAAAAGCAAATAGCCAAATTACACAATTGGTCATATTCGTCACAATATAACACCCAAATTACACAAAACGTAGACAATTATATTGCATGCTCCATAATGAGCTCAAAGTTAGCATTATGCTACATACCATTCAAGGTCACAACCTTCAAAAAAGTGTACCAAAATAAGGCCCCAAAATAAAGCTAGCATAATCAAAAGCTACATACAACCTTCACAAAAGTGTTTACTAGTACCAAAATAAAGCTAGCATACTCCAAAAACATTAGACAGCAAAATAAGGGCCCAAAATCAACCTATTCTAAGTTGGTGTTACTTCTTCTTTTTGTTTGCCATTTGCTGCAATTGGAAAGTGGTGACATCATCCTTGTTTTTCCATCTCAAGCCTCTAGGCTTAAAGCCAAGGTCTATACCCGTTAAACTTGCATCCTTATAACTTGAACCTATTGGTAGAATCCTTTGACTTGAAGTCCCAGGCTGTTTTTTGAAGAAAAAATCAAAATTAATATATAAACTGCATTCATTTAAGAGACAATTTGTGACAAACTTACGTTTAGTATTTGGGTTCCACCTGCACTTGTGTAGTGCCAAATCTAACATTACTTGATCCATCATTAGTTGACCTCTTTGATCCCCTCTTGAAGAATCTTCTCCAGTTGCAGCTCTTTCTCTTTTTTGTCCAGTAGTTTGTCTTGTCCTTGGAGGTAGTTGACTGTTTATTCCTCTTGTAACAGGAATACTTGTATCCACAAATAGTGGTGGTTGGCTTGATTTTACAGTTTCCCTTGCCCTCTTAACTATACTGGTATCACCACAAACTGTTGTTGAAGAAGTATGATTGTTTGATATTGTTGATGCAGGTTGGTTAAATCTTGTTGGTCCGGGTTGGTAGGAGTTTATTGGTTTAGGATGGCATCCTCAAAAAAAGGTTACTATACACCCCAACCATCCCTTGGAAAAAAAAAGGTAGCACCACACACAATTAGGTTAGCCAGGCTTGGGGAGGTGATCTGAATCGCTATCGATACGATGCGGAGTTCCTTGTGAACTTTGACCAGCAATAAATTGTGAACTGTGGCTAGTTGGTTGTGAAGTATGGACACCAACCTAAATATCAAACATAAAATTTGTTCATTACATTTAACAAGAATTTAAAAAGGCACAAACAAATAATAAATTATTTTACCTTGCAATGTTTCTTGTTGTGGCCTTATTGTTTACACTTGGAACAAGTAATTTTCACCCCTTGTTTGGACATCTTTCCATACTGCTTTCTTGGTTTATGTTTACTCTTTCTTCTATTTCTTGGAGTTCTACCAGGCATTTGCTTAGGTTCAGGAGGCTCAATCCTTGGATTGTTAGTTTCAGGCCACATCTTCATATTTGGAATTGGTTGAATGAAATTACTATAGGCCTTTAAGAAGGTATCCTTCTTATACCAGTGCTCCGCAAGTGGTTTAGGTTCCTGTTTTATGTGGTACAAAGCAGAAATAACATGTTGGCATGGAATGCCTCTCAATGGCCAAGTTCTACAGCTACAAACTCTATTAGTCAAGTTGAATGTATGCCTATCTCTTCTCCAATCTCAAACCCAACATCAACATTCCAAATCACCTTGCATGTCCTAGACTTTTCCTTATTCTTCTCCAACATAAGTCTAGCCATAGGTGCAATATCACATATCCAGGTGTCAACAAACTTAACCATATCAACAGTTCTTGTCATTAATTTTCTCTTAATTTTCTCCAACATGGTTATTATAGATTTGTGTCTATATGATAAGATCCATGAGTTAAAGGTTTCACATATGTTATTTTCAACTGCATCACATTTGGAATGCTTTTGAAAAAATGCTCTAACTCATGACACTTGTGGATAATGCAATAAATCATCATTAATTTCATTACCAAGTCTGCTAATTTTATAAAGCTCCTCATTGTACTTCACTTCAAAAGTTGTCTTGGAACATCTCCAGATTTGTTTTCTCCTTTCCTCTCCCTTCCATCTTTTACTCCAATTAGACCAGATGTGTCTAGGACACATTCTAACTTCAATATTTGGTAGCAGTTCACCAATAATTGCTTGAAGACCCTACAATAAAATACAATTCAATATAATTCAAGAAAGAAAATACATTTCTATATACCTATAATTATCAAAGTAATAGACAACTACCTTCTGCATATCTGACATTACAGTAAGACCTTGTCCAATACCCAACTGCAGGTCCTCTTTCAAGTAGTTGATAAAGAAACTCCAGCTATGTTTAGTCTCCTTGTCTACAACTGTCCAGGCTATAAGAAACATCTGATTGTTTTCATTTCTTCCAACTGCTACAAGAAGTTCACCCTTATAAACACCCTTTAAAAAAATCCATCAAACCCTATTATTCTTCTACATCCTTCCTTCCACCCCTTCTTCAATGCATCCAAGCATACATAGAAGTACACAAACAAATTCTTTCCTGGTACAGTTTCTCTATCCATCCTTACCCAAACAGAACTACTAGGATTTGTTTGTTTTATGACTTCAGGATAATCACATAACCTTGCAAATTTCATATTTCAGTCACCCATGCTTTCTCTAAGAATCATCATCTTTGCCTTGTAACAAATTGTTCTATCCACATGCAGTCCTAACTTCTCCCTGCACAATTCTTGTATTTTCCAAATCCTCAAAAATGGTTGTTTAGTTATTTCATCCTTGAATCTACTTGCTGGGAACTTAGTTGTACATATTTTGTTCTTATTTGATGGTAAACACTTGTGTATATGATGGTAATTCTTAATCATAAAGTTACGAAAATCCCTATCAAAAGCACCATAGCACAACCATTTGCATTTTTCTTTGAATTTACATTTAGCTCTCACTCTATGAGCTTCATTAGGCCTTAACTTAATTTGATAATTATTTTCAATAACATATTTTGCCAAAGCCTTTCTAAATTTCTTAGCATTCTCAAAAATCATTCCAAGTTCAGAAATAGCAACAGTACATTCATCATCATACTTGACCGTTTTGCTCTTTCTTCTGCCTGGTAAATCAACACCTCCAACAGCTTTTGTATCTAGCATATCAGTGCTATCATCACTATCACATTCTGAGCTATCAATATACTTCTCATCTCCTCCCAATTTGCCAACATATCTATCTTTCTTATTTATTCCAATATGTTCAAAACCTCTATCCACACCAGCCTTACCTATTGGTACTTTTTCAGTTATTATTTTCTTCTACCTATCTCTTTTCTTCCTAAGATTAAGATTTCTTTTGTTTCTCCTTTCAGCCCTAAGGATCTCAATTCTTCATCAACATCTGAATCATCTTCATCTGGAATATCATCTACATATGTGTCATTACTAGGCATATCTGATTCAACTTCGTTCTGATTTGTATCACCTCCATGGAGTTCTGTATCAACTTCATTCAAATCTGAATCATTCTCCATAGTTCCCTCAATATTTATACCCACAGATTCATCAACAGGATCAAACCATGGTAAAAGACCAGTTGGAGCAGGCAATTCTTCCAACTCATCAACTTCATGGACCACATATACATGAAACTCATCACCATCTACCAAGTCTTTCATAAATTCTAACAATTGAGGATCAGAAGTAACTTGAACTAATTCATTGTTATCTTCATAGTAAAATTCCTTGACATTTGTATACCTAAGGTCTTTAGTGTAGGAAAGAAATTCGACTACACTAAAATAATCTTTCTCTATGCCAACACCAAATACATCTACTTCTCGTTGGTAAGTAGGGTTAGGGTTTTCAACAACACACTCCCCATATGATGAAAACAAGTTAAAATATAGTTGTTCATATCTTGAAAAGAAGACCCCCAATAAAAGGAAATACCTAAAAATCCCCTTACTTTACCAGCCAAAACCTATATTAAAAATGAAAATAAAGAAAACGGAATCAACAACAATATACACCTTCTTGAAGAAAACAAAAAACAAAGGTAGAAAACAAAATACACCATTACCTTCAATTTCTTCAATTTCTCCAATGTCGCACAGCCCGATACCTCGTCAATACAACCTTAAACCTGAAAAATGGCGACATAAATTACAACAATGGTTATTACTAACAACGAATTGAAGGAAAAACAAAGAAATACATGTGAAGAGAAGGGAGATTTACCTATGGTTTTCATCAGAAAAGAGAGAGAATCGTATGAAGAAGTTGAAAAATCACAAAGAATGGTTCGATTTTTCTATTAGTTTGAAAAAAACGACGTGTAAGAAGTTTAAGAGTTGGCATCATATAATTGGTCAGTTAATCCACATAGAACGGTTGTCTTACACGCGCTCATGGACAACAGAAGTCTGTGCAAAAAGTGTTAAAGTGACACATAGGGACCCTATGTTAGGTGTTTAAAATGAAACTCCTTCAGTTGAGGTGTCTAAGTGAAAGATTGTGCCAAGTTTAGGTGTCATCGATGACTTCTGTCTAAAATATATGATGTCATAACAATATATGATATATGTCATGTGAGTATTGTCGATGATTGAGGGATGCTTTATTTTGAAAGAACGAACAATTTATTTATGATACTTTGTAAGTATATGATATACATTATGTGAACATCATAAGTATTGAGTAATATTTTCTTTGAATGAATAATGTTGACATCTATATTCATTTTTACTTGTTCCCTTCATTCATAATTTATTTCTTTATCCATTTTTACTTGTTTATCATACTAAAAATAAATATTTATTTTAATTTTATTTGTAATTTTAAAAAATTATGAGATAATATATTATTAAGTTTGAAGGTATTCTTATTATTTGCTATTATTATTTTTGCATTTCTCAAAATATTGAATTTGTATTTAAAAAATAACATACTAAAATTATAATTTTATTTTATTGTTTTGTGAGATTTTTCAAAGACGAAGGAAGTAGAGTATATAATCATCAAATAAATATCCACGAGGCCATCATAATCATGATGAACATGGGTCTTCAGAGGGTAATTATGTTTCGCACAATTAAAAGTAACCCTTCAAATGGAATCAGAACAAACGATTTATGTTGACAGGGTATTTTATTATGTTTTATCGTAAAATTTGCAAAAAATAACTTTATTTTTAAAGTGAAAAAATTAATATTTAAAAATTAAAATTGTATTTAGCCATTATTATAAATTGAAAATATTTTTCTTAAAAGTAATTTGGAGTGAAACGATAAAAATAATTTTGATTATTTTTCAAATTCTTGAAAAAATTGAAATTCAATCTCAAATTTTGAAGTAAATGTGTTTTTCGGAGTCCCCACTCCCAAAAATAAGTAAAAACAATTCCATGGCCACCCCCTAACATCTTGTTTGGATGGTTGGTAACCTACTAGTGGTATAATATTATTAAGTACAATATTTATTTAATTGTTACTTAAATTTTATTATATCGTATTATTTATTATATTATTAAGTGACAACAAAATGACCCATTTTATGTAACGATCATTTTGTTGTGATCACATCGTTACCTAAATATTTTTCGTCTTATTTTGTCTTTACTTATTATTCCTTCTCTCTATTTACTTGTCCATTTTTTACTCGGTAAATCTATTTAGAAAATAATTATAATTGACATAATGAGTTTACTGTTTTACCCCTGTAAATTGATAGAATTCCAAAGTCAATTTACTCATTAAAGAGGTTCTACCTTTTTTATAAACATTAACTCTCTAAAAAAATGAGGGTACAATAGGTAAAAAATATTGTTTTTTCTTGATTTTTCAAAAATGACAAGTAAAAAGTCAAAAAATGGTTAAGTAAAAAGGGACCGAGGGAGTATATAATAACTCTATTTTATCCTTTATCCAACCTTTTCATAACTCTACATCGTCCTCTATTTTTTTTTTGTAAGTTTATTATTCAAATTATGAATGTGTGACATTAGACAACGATGGAGAACGGTTCAATCTATTAAAACACAATATTCATTAAAACAATACTCTCCCTATTTCAAAACAATTGAATTGTTGAGACATTTTTCATATTTCAAATTAACTTAATTGTTCAATCCTCAAGACTACTTTTAGAATAATTTTCTATTTTTACCCTTCATTTGGTTTTTCCATGTGACGAGTTCAAAAAAATTTAATTACTTTGAATTATTCTAAAGATTAATTTGAGAATAATTAATAAGGGCAAAAATGGAAGGGCAATGTCTAATTTATGTCATAATGTTTTCTTAAAGATGTGAGACACCCAACAATTCAATAATTTTGAAATGGAGGGAGTACTAATTAATATAATACAACACAATACTATATAAATACGATACATTATGGAATAATGTGTATATGAACAAAAGTGTAAAAATACTAGAGAAAACAAATGGAAACTTTGAAATGACAAAATTATCCTCTATTTGACATTTTAATGCCAAGAAGCACAAAAGGTTCTTGATTATACCCTTTTTATATTATTTATTATTAGATACAGTAAAGTAAAAAGTGTATAATATTTGCTAAACCTAAGGAGCAAAGGAAAAACCCTAGAAGCTTACTTTCTCCTCAAGATCAAAGTCGGATCAAATCGCCTCCAACAATGTCTGCCATGATGGTAAGCCTGCAATTATATAGTTGAAATGAGAAGCAAATCTGTTTAGATTTCTCAAAATGTGTAACATGGTGAAGTATAACTGTTCACTACTCTTTCATGGAAATGGGTGCTAGTTTAGTGTGATTGTGTGTAAACAAACATACGTACATGTACCGAAGGCATTGGATGTGGATGCGGGAGGTTGCCAACCCTGTAAATCCACCCATGGTTGTGAATATAATGCCTTTTTTTAACTGTGAACTTCAGCAAAAAGCTTACTTTTTTAATCGAGACAACTGAAATTGCAATTGTGCCTATAGTTTGTTCGAGGTAAATTCAGATTAATGTTGTAACTTCGATACTGTTGAGAGTATGAAAAGTGTTATGGTGAAGAATTTGTGTTACATGTTTAAGATCAGACTTAAGGATCCACATTTTCTGTTGCCAGGTTTTTATACTCTTACTAATTTGTTTTAGAAGACACTTTAATTACTACTGGAATGAGTCCCAGTAGAACAGAATGAATATAGAGAATTCTATAGCCAATGCCACTAATTTGGAAATGAGCCACAGTTGATTGATTTATTTGCTATATACCTATGTGGTAATGGTGTATTTTGTCTGGCTATTGTTGTTTCTTTTTTTTCCCTTGATTATTTTCTGATCTGGTGTTGTGGCTTTTCAAATAACAGCAACCTCAGATCATATTGCTGAAGGAAGGGACAGACACGTCCCAAGGGAAGGCACAGTTGGTGAGCAACATAAATGCATGTATGGCTGTGGCTGATGTGGTGCGTACCACCCTTGGCCCTAGGGGTATGGACAAGTTGATCCACGATGATAAAGGAAACACCACTATTTCGAATGATGGTGCCACTATAATGAAACTTCTAGACATAATTCATCCTGCAGCAAAAATACTTGTTGACATTGCCAAGTCCCAAGACTCTGAGGTATGCTGTACTTTTACTGCCTCAGCGTTTGTGCTATTTGTTGCTATAACATCAGTTGAACAGTTTAATGCTGCAAAGTCGATTTCTGTGCTTTTACTTCAAAGGTACATGAGATGCGGCTCATAAGTTGGACCGTATATGCAGTTGAGAACTTATGAGCATGGGAAATTTTATGCTTGTCCCGTCAACCCCTTTTTCACTACTAGTGTGTTGTTGTCCCTGTCTGCAGGTTGGTGATGGAACCACTACAGTTGTTCTGCTTGCAGGAGAATTTTTAAAGGAAGCCAAGCCTTTTGTCGAAGAGGGTGTCCACCCTCAAAATCTTATTCGTAGTTATCGAACCGCTTCTAATATGGTAGATTTTTCCTCCTCCTGGTTGCTTGTTCCTTTTTGTCTTACCCCTTTTGGCTATATTCGCTGTCCCGGTAGGGTGCAGTTGGTTTGTCATCATAGTTTATTGAGCAATTTGGTATTGATTATGTAGGCAATTGAGAAGGTAAAAGAATTGGCTGTTAGCATAGAGGGAAAAAGTTTGGAAGAAAAGAAAAGTCTGCTTGCGAAGTGTGCTGCTACAACTCTGTCATCAAAGCTCATTGGAGGGGAAAAGGAATTCTTTGCATCCATGGTTGTGGATGCTGTTCTTGCAATCGGAACTGATGATAGGCTGAACATGATTGGAATTAAGAAGGTATACACAACTGAATTTTTTGTTTGTCTTTTATGAGGTTGTGGTTGCTTAATGTTGGACTTTGTCGTGTCGGCCTTTAGGTTCTTTTGTTTGGTCAGAAGAACCTAAAAATAGATGCTTACAAAATTTGTATATCTGGTGTATTCCTCTCTGTACCATCTTGGTACCTGTTAAACAAAATCTTTACCTTGTCAAATTTTGTTACCATCTATTTTTAGGTCTATATATATGATTTCTTTTCCCTTCATAAATAAGACATAAACTTAGGTGGTGTAACTATTTGAGTAAGCTCTTACTAAAATCTTTACCTTATCAAAAGAAAAAAAGCTCATCTTATTCAGTCAACAGGGTTGATTTATGTGGACTTCTCCTTGATAAACAACTATTGGTTAATATGAGTTTTAGTTAAGCCCATACAAGTGGATCCTTTGATATGTTTTAGGGTATGGAAGAAGAGAGTATAATATATTCATTGAGGAAATTGAAGATAGATCTCTGAGCAAATGAAGATCATTTATGCTGTTGGATTACAGCTTGATTAGAGACTACAGAAAATTTTACTATTGGTTCTACGAGCTTATCTAATATTTTCTTACCTTTTCTTTTGCTCCCTTTTGTATGTGTAGGTCCCTGGAGGTACTATGCGGGATTCCTTCCTTGTAAATGGTGTTGCCTTTAAGAAGACATTTTCCTATGCTGGTTTTGAACAGCAGCCAAAGAAGTTTGTAAACCCCAAGATACTTTTACTGAACATAGAGTTGGAGCTAAAATCAGAAAAAGAAAATGCAGAGATAAGGTAGTATGTTTTTCGCATACATTTGATTTTATTTGAGAATAGTTCTGTAATCTCTCCAATTCAATATTTTCTTTCATAAGTTGCACAGTTCCGAAGGTGCTTATTCCACCTAATCATCTTTTGTGTAGGCTCTCAGATCCAGCGCAATATCAGTCAATTGTTGATGCAGAGTGGAATATCATTTATGACAAGTTGGATAAATGTGTAAAGAGTGGTGCCAAAGTTGTTTTGTCTAGACTCGCTATTGGTGATCTGGCCACACAGGTTGGTTACAAACTTGCTTTATGGTCCATTGCTTTGGTTCATGATCATAACTTGGTTTTTTCGGAGAACAAGAATTTAGATAGATAGTAAGTAGGCACTAAAAGTTGTTGCCTTATCTTTGGGGAGATCGTCATGACGATTTTTCTTGTGTTATGGTAGTGTACTAGTGTATTCCGACATATCAAATGTGTTTTAAAGTGTCATAATATGCATAATGAACTAAAAATAGCATGTGCCTCCCTCTTCATCCTTACTTTTTTTGGAACTCATTGTGCCTCCTTCACCCTCTTAATTTTGGTTGGAGAGGGAGGTGTCAGTAATTTTACAACAAACCAGATGATCTATCCTAGTTTTAGAAATTGACAGAATTTCTGTGAGGGAAAGAAGTAGAAACTATATCTCCCCATCTGGTTTACCTTATTTTATCAAAAAGAAACTATAGTCTCTCCATCCTGTGCAATATAGTACACTGGTGAACTTTTTATGAGGAAAAGAGTTTTGCCTTGCTGTGTAATTACTGAACTTTATTAAATTTTTTACCTTGCTTGTTCTTCTGCTGGTTGGTGCAAAGATATGTGGAAGTACAGTTATGGAGCTGTTGGTTTTTACTGCCATCATCTTCTCACTGACACTTCTGGGCTTTAGGAGATTATTGTGAAGATTATGACTGATATTCTTTATGTCTTTTACCTGCCCAGTATTTTGCAGACCGAGATATATTTTGTGCTGGTCGTGTCTCTGAAGAGGATCTGCAGCGGGTAGCGGCTGCCGCTGGTGGAACAGTGCAGACAACTGTGAACAATGTTATTGATGAGGTCTGGTCCTTGTCCCTGTTACCCATTGTCTTACCGGGACAACTGTACACCTTCCATAACATGGTTAAATTATAGTATTAGGTTTTGGTTGATAACTTTTACTTTAACCAACTGGATTATTATCTAGGTTCTTGGCTCTTGTGAGATTTTTGAGGAGAAGCAAGTTGGAAATGAGAGATTCAATATATTTAGTGGATGTCCCTCGGGCAAGACCGCCACTATTGTCCTTCGTGGTGGAGCAGATCAGGTTTTTGATCACTTCAGTTATGCATACAATTATTATTCGATTCTTTGATCCTAATTTTCTTTTTCAATGGTCTATATAGTTCATTGAGGAAGCTGAGAGAAGCTTGCATGATGCTATTATGATTGTTAGAAGGGCTGTGAAAAACTCTACGGTTGTTCCTGGAGGTGGTGCGATAGATGTAAGCACACTCTACAACCTCCCGAGAAGATTTCTTTATGATAATAGTTGTACCTTATTGATTGATAAAATGCTTGGATGCAGATGGAAATAAGCCGTTTCTTGAGGCACCATGCTCGAACAATTCAAGGGAAATCTCAGCTCTTCATAAACTCTTATGCAAAAGCTCTTGAGGTAGCTATTCTTCTTTCATTTTGCTTTAACAGAGAAATTATTTGCTGTGGTCTTTTTCATCAGAAAGATATGCAAGGTTAGACTGGTATATTCTAGAAACCCTGATGATAAGAAATAGATGCTAGTCGTCCTCTCAGTCAGAAATAAATTATATGATTGATTTTCAAACTGACAATGTGGTGTTGTAGAAGTAACTTTTTTTCTGTGGTCCAAGAGTGAGGGTAGTTGTGAGGCAGTGCACAATGGATGTAGAGAGCAGCTGAGGGCTGTGCTTAGCATTGCTTTATTGTATTATCCATCCTTGCCACTTTTATTTTCTCGTGAAGATTTTTTTTTAAAGAATGTTATCAGCACAAAGGGTGTGCTGAAAGCCCCTTTTCTCGGAGGGCTTATGATTGGCGCTTTCCCTTTTATCAACAATTACTTTGGTGTATGTGACCACACTAGTCTAATTTTATCAGTGGTTGAGTCCTAGACCTTCTTGCAACTGTCTAATTTTATAATTGGGTTTGTTATATCTGCTTTTGATGAAGTTATCTTTGTTGGTCAAATGTATGTTTACCAAGGACTTGACTTGTTTGATTCCAAAAGAAACATATTGTTTGTTGTAAAAACTCTTTTTAAGCTATTGCTATTGCTCTTTTTATGTGGTAAGGGATTTGTCTGAATTATCATTCTTAGTTGGCTAGGGCTGCTGATGCTAGTAGGTCTTTGAGATAGGCCTCAGTATTCTTTTTGTAGACAATCTCTTGATATTGCAGGTTTTATGGAACTTAGTCATTGTGAGATGTCTCTTATTCCTTATAGAACTTATGTTCAATTCTGTGATACCTTACTGTTTCAACTTTGGCATAATGCAGATTATCCCCCGTCAGCTATGTGACAATGCTGGTTTTGATGCAACTGATGTGCTGAACAAGCTCAGACAAAAACACGCTCTTCCGTCTGGTATGCCTACCATTTCCTTTTGGAGGATGTATAATGATAACAGCAACTTTTTCTTTCTTAAAACAATGATAATAAGAACAGTATTAACTTTTTAGACTTTCAAGTTTTCTAGCCACTTTGAGGGTAGTTAGTTTTTCCTGGGATGGCTTTCTGCAAAAGTTTTGGGGTTCTTTCTTATTGTATTCCCTTAATAATGGTACCCCTTCTGTCCCTATTTCTGAAGGGTTCGGAGTACGAGGGTCATAGAACTTAATTTTTACTATTGGTATATGATTCTTCAAATAAATTAAAATAAAATTTGCATATTTGAAAAGCTCTGGGAAAGTACTAGAAGTCATCCTAGTTAATGATTCAGAATATTTTTTTTTTTGAGAAAATTATAATCAGAGAAGAGATTGTTCGACTGCCTAAATAGCAACACCACACGTAAAATAGGACAGGATGGAGTACTTAAAGAAAAAGGAAAATAAAGAAGAAGAAACTTCATGCTCCTTAACGGTAAACACTATCCTGGGCAGGTGAGGGTGCACCTTATGGAGTCGACATTAATACTGGTGGCATTGCTGATTCATTTGCCAACTTTGTTTGGGAGCCAGCAGTCGTGAAGGTATATTTACATCCACTGTTCTTTTTTTTTATTTGATAAATTTAGTTTAGCTTGTTATTAATCAATCACTCATCTTTTCTCCTTTGTTTGATACCAAAGCGTCAGTTTTTCACAAGTTATTCTTGGTTCCTAAAAGTATTACAAATTCTACTTTGTCCAGATAAATGCCATCAATGCAGCCACTGAAGCAGCATGCCTCATTCTGAGTGTAGATGAGACAGTGAAGAATCCTAAGGTAATTTCATCTTTGTGAAACCCCAACTTCTCCCCAATTTGTCTACCATTATGGACATAATAGACAGTGCAGATTGGGTTTTGTAAGTCACCCTTTGTTTTGCTTTTCTAGTCTTCAAGATACTATAAGTTACTTTAAAATATTTAACCAAAAACAATTTGACGAAATAGGTGGGAATGGGAAATAAAGGGGATAGAGAGAGAACTGAGATTAGCTAGTAGGGTACATGCAGTAAACTAGAGTTGTGATTTTCACCTCTCAGGGTGTGCCTTGTGCTGGCTGTTACCACTAGAATGTTGAAGACTTGGTTTTAGAATGTTATTGTCGTATGAAGTTAGTCCATGTCTCCATGATAGGTTATATATAAAATATGGATTGTATCTCATCCCTGTAAATAGGTTTCATGTATTTTAATCATCAATTTTCACCATCTTTTCTCCCTTTTATTTTCTCATATTTCCTTCTGAAACTCTTCTGTGAGACAGTTTGTCAGGAATGAAAAAGAGATTCTGGTTAAGAAAGATAATTGTTATTATTGGAAATTTAAGAAATATAATTCTTTTTGTCAAAGAAAAAAGAAGAGAAGAACATCGAGAATGGAGGTGAATATGAAGAGGAAGCCTTGAAAATCCTATTGTACTCCCTACACAAACTAATATGAATTTTTAATTTGGTTTTCTGTGGGTTGTGTAGGCAGAACATGGAGAGGCCAACCTAAACATTATAGTCTGTTTAAGTTTTCCAAGTCTTGGAAAGTATTGGTTTTAAAAAAATGTTTTCGGAAGTGTCTTGGAAAGTACAAACGTTTTCAGATCTCAATTTGTGTTATCAAGTGCTTTTAGCAAAGGAAAGACTAAAGTTTATGAAATAGTGGGACAGGTAATTGTAGTTGTAAGAGGCGGGAGGGTGACAACTTTATAGTGATTGTTAATTGAAAAATGAAATCTAAGAGATTGTATGTACTCTTAAAATTTGGAGATTTTTTCGTCTTAGTGCATCTTTCGGCTGTATGCTTACGTAGGATCATTGTGTCCACAACATCAATGATTTCATTGGTTCAGCAAATCAATGTCATTTTGCTGCTGTTATTATCTTTTCAATCCTGCCTTGATTTCACTTCTTTTTAGCCGAGGGTCTGTTGGAAACAGCCTTTCTACCTTACAAAGATTGAGTTAAGGTCTAAGTATATCCTACCCTCCCCACACCTCACTTGTGGGATTACATTGGGTATGTTGTTAACAAATCAACGTCACAACTGCCAAGGCATTGCAGGAATTTTACTGCCTCCCACTGTTGTACTCTTGAGTTGATAGTTGCTCAGCAAGAATTGCTGGAAGAAAATAACCCAGTAATGATGCGGTAGCTCTTCTGAATTTTGTTGATTAACAGTATAACTTAAGATCTTTGTGGCCAGGCCTTAGTGGTAAGGTTTGTTGTTACTATGCATTTTAGGGCTGTGTAGGTGTCAAGAATTTATCCCATTCCTCGTTCCTCTAACAAAGCAAAGTGGGGAAGGAAAAAATAATAGAGATGTGTATGGAGGGAAACTCTATATGGTGCCATTTAGCCTAAGCTGACAAAGTTATAGCAGTCTGGTCGCTCAATGTTGCAGTCTGAGCTGGATGAGAAGAGACCGTAATGTGCAAAGTTTTGGCAAGTTCTCCTATATCTCTTACCTTTTAATTTTGATAACTGCGAAATCCCTGAGGGCGAGTTGGCGCACTGTCCAAAACTCAGTGAATAATGTGCCTGTTTCTCTATGGTTCTCTTCTTAAATGCGAGGCTTTTGTTTGTAGCAGGGTTTGAAATCGCGACGTGCACCTAGCCCCCACACATCACACACTGCTCTTATGACTAGATCATAGCCTTGTGGGTTTCCTATGTCAATTTTCTTCCTTTTAGAACAGTAGCTAAGGTCCTAAAAAAGGCTGGTTTCTTTGAGGATACCGTCTCCTACTGTGGAGTGGAAAGCTATAACTTGCACTCTACCTCTGCTGTGCTCTAAGAATTTCTGAATCTAGAAAAGTCAGATTAGTTTAAGCTAGTCTTCTTCAAGCTGACCATGTGTATCTGCAGTTTTGGTGAAGTTTTGTGGATTCTTTAGGTTTGCTTATCTGGTTTCCTTTTTGCTTGTGTTGGATGAGTCCATCAAACTTGTTAGCATCCTTACAATGCGTGAAATAATTTCTATTTCCTTTCAAATTGCAGTCTGAGAGTGCACAAGGAGATGCTGCTGCAAGTGCCATGGGTGGTGGTAGAGGGCGTGGGCGTGGACGTGGAATGAGGCGGCGATAGATTTCACAAGTTCTTTTGCAGATTTTGCTATGATTTTTATGTAGTGTTTGCTTTTTTTGCATTGTTTGCTCCTCCCTTCTGTAGTTCTAACTGTCTCCCTCGATCAAAATGTTCAAATTTGGGCATGGATTCTCATATAGCAACCAAAAACAATGAAAACAGAGTTGTGTTAAGTTCAGGCAACATCCAGTGAACTAAATCATTTTTGCTGCTGTCAGTTGTGTAATGTACGAAGCCTGCCGTTGGATATATAATATTCTGTGTATTAAACTTCATCTTGTGTTGAAAAGTTCACAAATTTACGACATAAAACTTTTAATTGTGTCTATAGATAAGAAATCAATGGAAAAAGAAGTCTTGGGAAAAATAATTGATAAGTATAACAACATAGAGGTTTAAAGATATTTTCAGATCCAGCGAAAATATTTACCACAGACCCGTTTACTCTTTAGTAATACCTGTACACCAATACTTCCTCCGTTCCTTTTTAATTGTTATGTTGTGTTTTTTGAAAATCAATATGACTTGTATTCAAAGTCAAATTAGATTACATTAATTCAATATTTTAAACTAAAAATTTGGATATTCAAAAACTATATGAAAAGTATTATAAATTGCAATTTTTGCATATCAATACGATGAAAAAATATATTGTAAAATGTTAATCAAAGTTTTTATTGTTTGACTCTAAAAAAAGCAATCATGACTACTAAAAAGGAACGGAGAGAGTATTAGAGGGAGTATCTGAGAATGGCACAAACATAGTGATACAAAATCCAACACATATTCATTGGGCATAATACATAAATATACCCTTTAACTTGACTTCAAATCACATTTATGCCCTTCAACTTTGGGTGTGCACAAATAAACACTTAAACTTGTATAAAGTTGAACAAATAGACACACATATCCTACATGGTATCCTACATGTCATTTTTTGTTCTACGTGTATTATGCCACGTAGAACTCATGTGTCTACTTGTTCAAGTTTATACAAATTTAAATGCCTACTTGTGTATACCTAAAGTTGAAGGGCATAAATGTGAAATGATGTCAAATTAAATGACACATTTATGTATTATGCCTATTCATTGCTTTCTGAACTTTATAATACCTACAGAAATCAATTCTTTTGACAAGAAAGAATTTTATTGATACAAAAGCACAACTGAGCTTGTGCTGGATTTATGTACACGAACAAAACTTTTGAATCTGTTACAGAATGATCATACAACATCATATAGATTAAACCAATTCCACTCGTTCACTAATATTTTCTATAAGCTGGTTTGCACTCATCACTGCATTTTCAGGCGGAGTTCTACGTTTGATTAGCTGTCTTGGACTTCTGCACGTCTGTAGTATATTTGACATTTCTTCAGCTTTTGCAATGATGGATTTTCTCTTTGAATGCGATGTGTCTCCATCTCTAATATATGTGTTGGGCAACTTCTCAGAGTAGGGTGTAGATACCATCGTGTTTCTAAGTTTTTCTGCCTTATCATTCATGCCTTGTTTTGCGAGATCATTGCAGAGTCTCTGATATGTGAGATACTGAGGAACTAGTCCTCTCCGAATCATGTCATGAAACCACTCGACAGCTTCATCAAATTGATGCATCTTGCAGAACAAATGTATAAGCATGGTACTTGTAGCCAAGTCCAAATCAAAACCCTTTGTCCTCATTTCTTGGATAATTTGCAATGCCAAATCCAATCTATCCTGCTCACATAGCATCTTAACCAGCAAATGGTATGTTAGTCGATCTGCTACGTATCCAGATTCAATTAACTTGGTATAGAGGTTTAAGCCTTCTTCAATCTTCCCAAACTTGGAGAAGTACCGAAAGAAGTAATTATAAGTTGTTGGTGTTGGCATTAAACCTCTATTTATCATCATCTTAAGAATCTTACTTGCCCCAACAATATCCCCTGCCTTGCAAAAGCCCTTCACCAACGAATTGTAAGTTGATAGAGTCGGACCGGATTCCAACACTAACAGTCTCTCCATCATTCCTGATGCTTCCTTGAATCGTCCTGCTTCTCCTAATGCATCAATTACTGGATTGTAGACAACAGCATTGGGAGGAATTCCTTCCTCTTTCATTTCATCAATTAGTTCAATTGCCATCTCAACTCTTCGCATCCGGCACAATCCTTCAACAAGGGTACCATAAGTTACAACGCTAGGTTTTATGCCCTCCTTTTTCATCTCAGTCCACAACCGCTCAGCTTTCTTGAGCTTTCTTGATCGAAACCATCCATTTAGCAATATATTATAGACCCGAATAGATGGTGACCAATTTGAGTCTTGTCCTTTTCGCCTATAAAAATAATCTGAAGCTTCCCTAATAAGCCCCTCTTTGCATAAAGAATCTAATAGTATCTCAAATAAGTTGTCTTCCAAGCCCAAAGCATGTATCTCTAAATTAGAAGAAAATTCATATGTTCGAACAGCTGGTAAGAGCATACCTGCAAAAAAAGGAAAAACTCGGGTCACATGTACTCTCCAGATAATTAGAACTTTCACGGATTGAATATAAATGGTGGGAACAAAAGAGAAAAAGGGAAAAATTTAGCCTAAGTACTGAATTCAATAAAAGCCATGTTAAAATAAGACAGTTTCCCTCTTGTTTTTACCTTGTAACAGAAACAAATTACCATGTCGTTATTAGGATGCAATCACATTATAGAACAAACTAATGCCTTTTATGGGTGATCCTGATAGGTAATCCATATATGGATTTCAAACAAGCAAAATACAACACATTGGACATCCTTGAATATCCAATAACTACTAACTGTGTAAGTTTAAACTAAAAAATAGAACAACATTTTAGCATAATGTACAAAAACAACTATTCCAAATCAAGTTCAAACACAGAACTTGTAGATTGTATTATGAAATCTAATATAAGGTTCTGAAGCTTTCAGCTTACTGACATCAGAACGTAATGAACTCGAGCGAACTACTTGCTAGGGATAAAATAAAGTTCAAAAACTCTATAACTTCATCTATTGCAAGAATGACAAAGCTGGTCTTATCAAATGGTTTAGTTAAACCTTAGAAGAGGTCTTGCCCCCATGAACTTGGTCTGGTGGTAAGATGCAAAACATGATGTGTGGGTTAGACGCATGTCATGGGTTCATCCAAGACAAAACATGGTAATTAAGTGGAGAAGGATTGAGGGGCAGGCTGGTACGCCACTACCCTTGGGCATTTCTTGGTTATAAATGAAATAAATGTAGCTGGTATCAACAGTGGATAAAGGCAGGGACTTTCCTAACTAGTTGAACTATAATAAATCCCCTGAATACTGAATTCGTTGAGATGGATTGACCTGAATAGAGCTAAATGGATAGTGGCGTCTAGGGAGGATAGAGTGACCTTATCCCCTACCTCAAAAGGTTAGACAGGTTGTTTCCGATAGACCGTTAATAGTCCAAAACAGAACAGTGACTACAATAAAATAACATGGTAGTCGAAGTACAACAAACAATAGATAGTAACAAAAATCGATTAAATGTATTCATTCTCGAAAAAAACAAGCAGTACCTGCTCTTGCATATCGTCTAATCATTATGGCAAATGTGTCAAGATTGGGTCTTTCAGTAGAATTGAGTCTATCAAGTATCAAATTCCAAGCAGAATCAAACTCCCTTTCCTTGCCAAGGGCATTAACCACAGCATTAAACACAGGCAAAGAAAACTTAAACCACTCTTTCTTCTCAGCCCATAGGTA
This sequence comes from Solanum stenotomum, assembly GCF_019186545.1. Taxonomy (NCBI): domain Eukaryota; kingdom Viridiplantae; phylum Streptophyta; class Magnoliopsida; order Solanales; family Solanaceae; genus Solanum; species Solanum stenotomum. The sequence continues at coordinate 12,966,985 of NC_064289.1, read as the reverse complement.
AAGGGTAAACAAAGGCTTAGGAGAAGAATCAAAATGGTTGAAAAGTTGAAGAAACATACACTCATTTACTTCAACCCCAGCTCTATCCAAAGCATTTTCAAGAACAGGGCCAGCTGGGATGTTGGGGTCACGTAGAATCACACATAGGATAGTGAAATCAGTGGGACAGTAATTAGGGGTTTCGGGTTGTTGGGTTGAAGGAGGGGGTGAAAAGAGGGGGATGGGTTGTTTGGGTGGGTGGTTCAGCTTAGGCAATTTCATTAGGGGTTTTCCTCGCGTTGATTGCAGCCATGATTGGGTTGAGAAGAGCTTAGAAGTAGGGTTTTTGGTAGTGAGATGTGAGAGAAGAGAGGTTAGAGAGATAATGGAGTGGCGGATGTGGGCGGAGTTTAGAGCTTTCATTGCATTTGTTCCACAGAGTGATAATGGCGAATTGAGGTTTTCTGGGGACAATGAATTAAGGGGTCGTTTGGTTTGAATATGAGTTATGATGGGATAAGTTATGTTGGGATAAGTTATGTTGGGATTAGATATGATGGGATAAATTGTCCTGGGATTATTTCTTATTGAGTGTTTGGTTTGTTATATTCAAAATAATATATATTGATAAATTTTAAGAACAAGTTGTTTGTTTACAAAATTACCCTTCACTTTATTTAAACTTTTTAATTTTTTCTTTGTGAGCTTTAGTTATTCATTTTTTAAAATAAAACTTTTATTTTTTTTAACTTAAATATTTTTGTTTATGTATTCCCATGATAAGTACCATGTGTATTTAAAAATATAACTTTTTTCTTATTTAGCTTAAAAATAGAACTTTCCTCTTAAGTTTATTAAAGAGAAGAAAATTTATGAGAAATCAAAATAAAATAAACATAAGAATTAGTCAAATAAATTCATAAATAAAAATTATATTTATATAGTATAATTTTTTAATAGAAAAATATGTATAATTATCATAAAAATAAGGAGTAGTAAATATTATTATACATGGTATTAAAAAAAATGTAAATATACATAAATGTAAAAAATGATATATAAAAAGGATTTAAAGGGACATATTTGTCATTTACCTATTCTATCTCGGGATAAGTTATCCCGGGATTACTATACCACCCATGGGGAGGGATAACTTATCCCGGTACTAATTATTAATCCCGGGATAAGTTATCCCGGACTTGACAACTAAACAACATAATTTTTTTTTTATCCCATCACTATTATTTCTAATCCCTCACACCAAACGAGCCCTAACGGTTATAGAAAAGTTTCAAAAATTAAGGATTGATGACTCAAGTTTTAATTATTGAGTAGGGGTGATAATTTTTAAATTAAAAATTAAGGAATTGAATTTTTCATCCCTAAGTTTTTTATTTTACATTTTAGTCTATCTTATATAAAATTCTAAATAATAAGAAATGGAAGGGAAAAAAGGTACCAACGACTCACTTTTTTTCCCTTTTTCTCTCTTGCTTATTCTTCCATTGTTGTTGCTCCTCTTCTGGATTCTTCTTCTCCATCATCATTCTTTCTTCTTGTTCATCACCATCTTCTTCTGATTGTTCATCATTTTTTTCTTCCTCAGTTGATATTCACATAGTACTGCTGCTTTTAGACAAATTTTTATTCATATATCATTGGGCTAATTCATAGGTGATTTTGGTAAGTAAATTAATGATTTTTACTCTAATATTTCATTTTGGTAATTTGAGTGTTTCTTAAAAAATTTACAGTCGCGTATCCAACAGGTAAGTCATCTGTTGCAACAAATAGATTACATGTTGCAACAGATGGATTATCTGTTGGATATATATTATAGTATCAGGCGAAGCTGGAAAAGAACCACAAGCTTGTCACAACAAATAAGTCATTTATTGCAACACATGAGTCGTCTGGTGCATCTACTGCACCAGACGACTCATATGTTGCAACATATGGCTTACCTATTGGATACATGTTACAGTTCAAGTTAAACTAGGACAAAACCCAAAATTTGTCCAAACATGTAAGTCATATATCGCAACAGATCAATTACCTATTGCAACAGTTTACTCATCTGTTACAACAATAGACTTACATGTGAATCATTTGCTGCAACTGATGATCTACTTGTTGCAATAGATGATTGACTTGTTGGGACAATGATTGTGCATATGATTTTTAATTGTATATAGCCACTCAACTTTACTATACAATCATTATTAAATATTTTTAATAAATTCCTTTAGGTACCATTAATGGAAAAATCAATAACAATATCTATTGATTGTTATGGTGAATGAATTGAGAAGAACAATCGATTTATTTGGCGTTGGATGGATGGTGACATGTCAGAGTCAATATTGATGACCGTCCAAAGGGATATTTTGTATAATGATTTTGTGAACTCAATCATTAGCTATTGTAGACTAAATTGGACACGAGAATAACATGTTTGATTCAAAATGCTCCATAAATATTGTAATAGTGAAATAATTATTTTGTACTTAGTTATGAATCTTATAATTTTAACTCATTTTAGTTAATTGTGTATGTTCATAGTTATTATATAAAATATATTAGTTATGCTCATCTATTGCAACAAATTTTGTATATTTTGCATTAGATGCATTATCTATTGCATTATTTATTGCAATAGATAATCTATCTATTGAAAATACTCAAATAAATATGATCATCTGTTGCAACAATTATAGGAATTTGTTACAACAATTGTCTAATATGTATTACCTGTTGTAATGATGACCTATCCATTGGAAATAATCAAGCATATATACTCACCTGTTGCAATGGATCCTTCATCTGTTGCAACATATGAGCATATATGTGTGATCATTTTCAATCAACTTTATATATATTTGATATGAAATGTTTTATTAGTCCATAATTAGTAGTAAATAAAGTTATTTAATTATAATTACTTTTTAATTATAAGTTTAATTATAATCTCAATGCATTATAGAATAATTACATGATCAACTAACTGTATTCGTCTTAAATAAAGTGATCAATTTATTATTTTGATATGAAATGCTTCATTAACCCATAATTAGTGATAAATGAACTTATTTAATTATAATTACCTTTCAATTAATAAGTTCAATTACATTTTCGATGTATTATATAGTAGTTACATGATCAGTTAATTGTATTCGTCTTAAATAAAGTGATCAATTGATTATTTTGATATGAAATGCTTCATTAATCCGAAATTAGTGATAAATAAACTTATTTAATTATAATTACCTTTCAATTAATAAGTTCAATTATAGTTTCTATGTATTATAAAGTAATTACATGATCAATTAACTGTATTCGTCTTAAATAAAGTGATCAATTGATTATTTTGATATGAAATGCATCTTTAACCCATAATTAGTGATAAATGAAGTTTAATTACAATAGATAACCCATCTGTTGAAAATAATCAAATAAATATGATCATTTGTTGCAACAAATATAGAAATCTGTTACAACAAATGTCAAATATGTATTTTTTGTTGCAATAGATGACTCATCCATTGAAAATAATCAAACATATATGCTCATTTGTTGCAATGGATGATTTATCTGTTGCAATAGATGAGTTGCAACAGATTATAACCTGTTACAACATCTGTTTCAATAGTATAATTTAACATTTTACAAATCTAAGAATAAAATAGAATTCATGATCAAATAACTGAATATCTATATAATATAAAATATTGTCATCGGCAACTACAAAATATGATTAACTAAATGTGATAAGTGTTCATGAATTACAATTCATATAAAATTCTTCAGCCTACAAAATAGAATTCATGATAAAATAACTGGACATCTATTAAATATAAAATATTGTCATCAGCAATTACAAATTATCAGGTTCTTCACCTTACAAAATATGACTTCAACAACCTATACCCTCTACAACTTCTGCTACTCTTTTATGGCTCCTGAAGATGACTCAACATTGCAAGGAAGAGGAGAAGTTGCAATTTGTTGTCTATTTTTCATATTTGATAATATCTTGGGAATTGATTTTCTTCTCCTCTTAATCTTCAGTGGTGTGAATGGATCCAAAATTTTTCTTGATGGAATAACACCTCTCTTAGATATCAATTCCTTAACAGCACTAGTAAGTGCATCAAGAGACTTCTTTACGAGTAGATATTAAATGAGCCTATTTGTTCTTGCATTCTTCACATTTACACGCAAAACATGAGCTAGAAGGAGCAAAAGATGTGGTATGTCCACTGAAAGGGGTGAATCCACTATATATATCACCAATATAATCAACATGTTTACCACCACTTTTAGCACCAACATTACCAATATCGACACCAACATTAACATCAACATCTATTGCAATATCATCAGCATTACCAGAAACAATAGGTGCTTCCTTTTTTATCGTTGTTGCTCCAGTCAATTCTTTTTTTATCAAATCCATTCTAGGGCCTGATTTTGTGTCAATAATTCCTAAAGTTAAAAAGAATGACATTTGCAACTCTTGCTCTGTGGGGACAAGCCATGGATCCACAATCTATACACAAAAGTAGTTTATATTAAAACTAATCTATAAATTATAATTTATAAAATATTTATTGTAATATTTACATATATAGTTTATTTCTAATAGATGACTCATCTGTTGCAATAGATGGCCCATCTATTGGAACAAAACAAAACAATAGCAAATGATCAAGTTTTCTTACAACAAATGACTGATCTGTTGTAGCAGATAGGTCATTTGTGGAAAGTAAGCAAAACAACAACAAACTATTGAGATTTCGTCCAATAGATGACCCATCTGTTGCGACAGATCGGTAATCTGTTGGATGAAAGCAAAACAACAACAAAAGATAGAGATTTCGTTCAATATATGACCTATTTGTTGCAACAAATAAGTCATCTATTGAACCTAAGTAAAACAATAACAAATGATTAAGTTTTTGTCCAACAAATGACCTATCTATTGCAACAAATCAGTCATTTGTTGGACAAATGCAAAACAGTAGCAAACTCTTTATGTTTTCTTCCAACAGATGACCTATCTATTGCAGTAGATGACTATAGATGAGTCATAAAATAAAATTGATGCAAAGAGGACTCTTTGCAAGATCAAACTTCTTTCTCACATTTGAAAGTGCTAACTAATACATAAAGAGAAGACAACTCAAGTTCTTCTTTTGCTTTATAACTAAAAAGGAAAAGAAAGGTTGATCCTGATTATGATGTTATGCACACCTTGTAGACATTGCTGCTTAAATCCAATTAGGCAGAATCTCTAACTTACACTATTGAAAAATTCATGGCCCCATGACAAACTCTTCTAATCTTCCTTCAATTGCAACATAACTATGTGTAAGTTAGGACAACAAATCGTATATTAGCCAATAGTTCAGTTTGATTAAAAACGTTTAATCATTTCAGCTTAGCCTAAGTGTAGAAAACAATCTTAGAAATACTTTGTCCTGTACTTGTTGCTTTGGTCCAAAAATATTATAGCCAAAGGAATCTTATTCCATAGATATAAGAGTTTATAAGTAAAGAAGAATAAAGCCCTTCTCTTTGCATGAATTGTCGAAAGTAAAATTCATGTGAACTCTAGAAAATTGATTTTAGCACTGTTCTTGGAGGCAATAAATTATTTATGATGTCTTGATTATGTTTTCTTTTCTTCATTCTTTCCAACAAAATCAAGAATACTAACAACACCAATTGATTCAATACAACAACACAAACAACAATAAGAAGTCAATATATCAGCAATTGTTCGAGAAATACAAATAATAAATATGTCTACAAAAAACTCAAAAATCACAATAACTATTACTATTACACAACAATGTTGGAGAACAACAACAACAAATTAAGGTTTTTTTTCGGATTTGTCTTTTTTTTCAAGCATCAATTTCTAAAATTGCTAACGTATACATAAAGAGAAGACAACTCAAGTTCATCTTTTTCTTTATAACTAAAATGCCCTAATTTTTTTCAAAAATAAAAATTTTTACATGCGAAGAGAGAAAATTGATGCTTAGAATCGAAGCAATTGTCGGAAGTTGAAAAGTTGAGACCCGAAAGTTGAAAAGTTTCCAGAAGTCGATTGAGAGCGATGGCGGAGCAGATTTGAGGAAGAGACGTTCGGAAGAGAGGAAGAACAATGAAGAAGAGAAGTTAAAGAAAATGGAGAGAAATTTGGATTGTTTTGTATTTTAAAATTTGGACTAGTTTGTATTTTTAAAAAGATTAGAAGTTTTAAAAATGTTAATTCATTCCCAATTAACTTAATCTAATAATTAAATGTTTTAACTCTTTTTTTGGTCAAAATAGTCACCAAAATTTAAATAGAGACTTAAGAGATACCTTCTATTCAATTTTCTCAGTTTTCTGGGGTTTATGCCCATGATTTGTCAAGTACAAAACTATCCGGGGTACTTCTCTCAATTTGTGATAGTTTCCCACCTTGTTCGATGGTTGCTAGTTGCTACCCGTGGTATTGTATTGTTAGTTTAAATATAATGATTGCTACTTGAATTCTATCATATCCTATCTTTTAAATTTATTATTAGGTAACCAAAAGACTCATTTTATGTAACCATCCATTTGGTGTGATCGCGTTGTTATATTAATACTTTTTTTTAATTTTGTCTTTATTTATTACTCCCTATGTTTCATTTTATATGTCATTTCTTTTTATAAATAGTTGATCCATAATACTTGTCATTTCATAAAATCAATGCATAAATTAACATATTGTTCCTTTTTTACCCTTGTGAGTTATTAACATTGAAAACATACATTTGACCAACTTAGAAAACTTAAGTAAATTATTCATGTTCATTAGTTAAATTAATTGATCAAAATAAATTAATTCATATTCATTGATTGAAAAGTTGATTTTCAAAAAAATTAAATAAGGGTAGAATGGTAAAGTTATATAATTTCTTAATGCAAGTGCAAAGTAAAAAAGTGACATATAAAATGGGACGGAGGGAGTATTTATGTCACGCTCTGAGCCTACACCCCGAACGTGGCTGGCACTCGAGAACCATTGCTGGCCCCAAACGAACCCTTGGCCTGACTTACTTAACTCAGCAGAAGACTCTATGCATATTTATAATGACCAAAAGCACTATACTCACTGGAATAATGAAATACTAAGAATGCTTAAAAGTCAAACATTCAACTTGGCCAAAATGGCAACTCAAGTCTTAATATATGAAATGATAAAGTCAATGAAAAGACTAAAGAACTAACACCTGACTATCTATGAAGCCTCTAAAACAACTGAGGTAGATGTCGAGACAAATCCCACGACATTCTAATGAACTAACGAAGTAATTGAAAGCAATAAAAGGAGTTCTTCAGAACGCAAAAAGGCTCACCAACTGACTCTGGAGTGCTCGCTGGATCAACGATGCGCTGAATGCCGATCCTAGTTACATGTGTATGCATCATAATAAGATGCAGGCCAACTGGCATCAGTACATTGAATGTACGAGTATGCGAGTTGGAATGCTAAACACAATATAGACTTGAAAGGAATCTAAAGAACTTACCTGGCTCAACTCAACTCAACATAACTGAACTCATTTCAATATAAAACAGTTTAAAACAGGTGCAATATAAAGAAAAAATGTTTAAAACATGATGTCAACTCTGTGTGTATGTAAAGATACATATAATTCTGAAATGTATGTAAAAATACAAATAAACTGTGTATTTAAGAATACAATTACTTCTGTGGGAGTTTCTCTAACCGACAACTATCACGTAAGAGCTATTGTGATGATACAATATTTTGCCTCATGTTGCCAGGGCCGTCCTATACCTTGTCGGGGGTATAGAACTTGAACTACTAAGTGGATCCACTAGTCTATGCTAAAAAGCATTAAATGAATCATATAAAAAGTATGACCGTTTTATACCCATGATAGCTACATGGTTTATGAGAGCTGTGAGTTGTTTGAACTCTCCCCCATATCGGTGCTCAATACTACTCCCAAAAATATTATATTAACTCATATGTTTAAAAACATACTTCTTTCTGTGATTTGAGATTAGTGCTCAAAAACTTAGTTCAAAGGCTATCTTGGAAATCAATGTTTCCTCTCTTGCTTCATTTAGAAAGCGATTATTCTTTTCTGAAAACTAGCTTGAAGGCTCTTTGGAAATCGAAGTTTCCTTTCTTGTTTAAATGTGAAAACATTTTAAACCCTTTGAGAATACATAGTCCCCATTTACTTTTAAAGAAATGAACTTCAAACTTTACTCTTAAATCTTTACTCAACTTGAACTTTAAGTCTTAAAACAAAGTTAAAATATTTGGAAAAGACTTTTAGAAAACTCTAAGAACTTCTCCTCACTTGACTCTTACTTCTCTTGACTTTGATCCTAACTTTTCTTGAATTGGATTATGGATTCAAGGTTCACGATCTCATGTTTATGGATGATTTCATGATGTTTAGATGTACCTTAGAGTGTTGGAATCAAGTAGAAAACATAGGTACATTGCTAAGGAACAAGTACGCAAGATTGGGGAAGAAATGGAAATAACTGGTGATCTTGGCGCTCTGAGAGGCGCGGGGAGCCAGAACACCAACTTCAGAGCTGAAGTTGTGGCGCTCTGGCTGGCGCGTCTCCCTAGAGCCCAAACTTCAAACTCTGAAGTGAGGCGCTCTGAGAGGCGCGGCCCTCCAAATCCTTGCCCAGAAAATTTCCGATTTTTCTTGCTCGTTTTTCATCTCTAAACCCTCTAAACTTCAATGGTTCTTTCCCCAAACACTTAGAATCATTTGTACCCTCAATATACATCAGATTCTACTCGAAAAACACAACTAACAACATGAATCAATCTCAAGAATGTTCCAACAACACAACCCACAAGAATTCAAACGAATTTCATCAAGAACTCAAGGATTTACTTTCAAATCTAATAACTTCGCTGAACGCCACAGACTCAAGTCAAAAACTCACATTTAGAGTACTTAGTATATAACTCCTTATCTATCAAAGTCTGAAGAACTATTCTGAGATGGCTAGCATGATCTTCTTCATTCTTTGAATATATTAGTATGTCATCAATGAAGACGATAACAAACATATCTAAATAAGGTTTGAAAACTCTATTCATAAGGTCCATGTTGTAGGTGCATTAGTTAAATCAAACGACATGACCAGAAACTCATAATGCACATAACGGGTTCTGAATAATGTCTTGAGAATATCACATTCCCTTACTTTCAATTGATGGTATCCAGATCTGAGGTCTATTTTCAAAAAAACAAGAAGCACCCTGAAGCTGATCGAAAAGATCATCACTTCTCGAAAGAGGATACTTGTTCTTGATGGTAACCTTGTTCAATTGGCAGTAATCTATACATATCCTAAGGGAACCATCTTTCTTTCTCACAAATAAGATTGGAGCCCTCTAATGTGAGACACTTGGTCGAATAAACCTTTTCTCTAAAAGGTCTTTCAACTGATCTTTTAACTCTTTCAACTCTGCTGGTGTCATCCTATATGGCGGAATAGAGTTATGACGGGTATTTGGAAGAACATCTATACCGAAGTCTATCTCTCTCTCAGGAGGAACTTCGGGTAGATCATCTGGAAAGACTTCAGAAAACTCTTTAACTATAGTAACTGACTGAATGAAAGGTATCTCAACACTAGAGTCATTAACTCGAACTAAGTGATAGACACACCCCTTAGAAAGTAACTTTCTTGCCTTAAGGTACGAAATGAAACGACCCTTAGGCACTGCTGAACTACTTTTCCACTCTAATACTGGCTCATTTGAAAACTGAAACTTGACAACTCGAGTTCTACAATCAACTGAGGCATAACAGGCATGAAGCCAGTCCATACTAAGAATGACATCAAAATCTACCATGTCTAACTCAACTAGATCAGCCATGGTACTCTTGTGATTAACGAAAATGGGACAATCACGATAGGCTCTCTCTGCTAGAATGGACTCAACAACAGGTGTAGAAACACTAAAGTGGCTCAAGAATAACATCAAAATTTATAGCAACATAAGGAGTTACAAAAGATAAACTCGCTCATGGGTCTAACAAAACATAAACAGTAAAGTCAAAGACTTATATCATACCAGTGACAACATCTGGCGAATCCTCTTGCTCTTGTCGACCGTTGATAGCATATAAGCGGGTTGTTCCTTCGGCAGTACCGGAAGTAGCCCCTCTAGGTGCATCTCTGTCTGGTGGAGCAACTGAAGAAGATTGGGCTTTATTGCCCCCATTACCATTACCCTACTTGTTCTTTGGACATTCTCGCATGAAATGACCATTTTGACCACACTTGAAACAACCGGTGAAGCCCTCACGACAAGAACCTGAGTGGTTCCTACCACACTTAGCGTAGGCAAAAGGCTTACTACCCCCTTGCGCCATGCTACCCTGAGAATAAACAGGCTTAACTCTGAAATTATGACTATTATACTCACCTTTGTTCTTAGGTGTAGGTGCACTAGCAGATGATGGAGCAGGTTCCTTCTGTTTCTGTTGGAAGAATGACTAGTTGGCATTACTCTTCTGTTGTCCTGACTCGTTCCCTATCTTAGCTCTCTTGTTCTTAAACTCTTTTCTATCCCTTAGCTTCTCTTCCTCAACCTGCTGCACATATACCATTAACCTTTAGATAACCATGTCACCTATCAGCATTGATGTCCTACCTTTCTTACTCGATATACGAGCCAATCCAGTAACAAACAAGCTTATTCTACTCCTCATGTCCGCAACCATTTCCGGAGCATAATGGGACAATTGGGTGAACTTCAACCCATACTCATGAACACTCATATAATATTGCTTAAGTGTGAGGAACTCTCGTACCTTAGCCTCTTTCAGTTCTCGGGGAAAGAAACTCCCCAAGAAAGCCTCCTTAAAACAAGCCCAGTTCGTAGGTGGTGCATCCTCAGCTCTACCCTCTTTCCACTGATCAAACCAAGTCCTAGCAGCATTCTTCAGTTGATATACAACTAGTTCAACCCGCTTAGCATCGGTAACATGCATGACCTCAAATACCTTCTTCAGTTCCTCAATATAATTCTCCGGATCCTCAGTAGTGCTCGAACTCGTGAAACTTGGAGGATTCATCCTCAAGAACTCTCGGATCCTAGAAATATCAGCTACTTCCTGTCTAGCCTCTTTGTTTCCCAGCTTGATTGGTCATAACTTGGCTCAACATCCGGATAGCCTCACGGAACTCAGCATTAGTAACTTCTCCTTGAGGTTGCACTTCAGGTGCATATGGTAACTCTTGTTCCTCAATATTACGCCTAACATGATGACCTCTAACAGCTCTTCGTGGAGGCATGATTAACTGAAAAACACGCGCAAGCACGAAATAGAAAGAAACTTTTTAGAGATCAAACTCTAACGCACGAAATGAGTGTTAAAGAAGTGAGAAAATTTCCTAAATATTGCAGCCTCCTAATTATAGATGTGGCACGCTTCACACCGATAACTAGGACTCTACAGACACGATTTCATAGAATCGAGAACCATTGCTGGCCCCAACCGAACCCTTGGTCTGGCTTACTTAACTCAACAGAAGACTCTATGCATATTTATAATAACCAAAAACACTACACTTATTGGAATAATAAAATACTAAGAATGCTTAAAAGTCAAACATTCAATTGGCCAAAATGACAACTCAAGTCTTAACATATGAAATGATAAAGTCAATGAAAAGACTAAAGAACTAACACCTGATTGTCTATGAAGCCTCTAAAACAACTGAGGTGGATATTGAGACAAACCCCACGACATCATAATGAACTAACAAAGTAACTGAAAACAATAAAAGGAGTCATCTGGAACGCAAAAAGGATCACCAACTGACTCTGGAGTGCTCACTGGATCAACGATGCACTGGATGCCGATCCTAGTAAGATGTGTCTGCATCATAATAAGATGCAGGCCAACTGGTATCAGTACATTTAATGTACGAGTATGCGAGTTGGAATGCTAAACACAACATAGGCTTGAAATAAATCTAAAGAACTTATCTGGCTCAACTCAACTCAACATAACTGAACTCATTTCAATATAAAGCAGTTTAAAACAAGTGCAACATAAAGAAAAGATGTTTAAAACATGATGTCAACTCTGTGTGTATGCAAAGATACATATAACTCTGAAATATATGTAAAAATACGAATAAACTGTGTATTTAAGAATACAATTACTTCTGTGGGAGTTTCTCTAACCGACAACTATCACGTAAGAGCTATTGTGATGATACAACATTTTGTCTTACGCTGCCAGGGCCGTCCTATACCTTGTCGGGTGTATAGAACCTGAACTTCTAAGTGGATCCACTAGTCTATGCTAAAAAGCACTAAAGGAATCATATAAAAAGTATGACCCTTTTATACCCATGATGACTACATGGTTTATGAGAGTTGTGAGTTGTCTGAACTCTCCCCCATATCAGTGCTCAATACTACTCCCAAAAATATTATATTAGCGCTTATGTTTAAAAATATACTTCTTTCTGTGATTTGAGATTAGTGCTCAAAAACTTAGCTCAAAGGCTATCTTGGAAATCAAAGTTTTCCCTCTTGCTTCATTTAGAAAGCGATTATTCTTTTTTGAAAACTAGTCTGAAGGCTCTTTGGAAATCAAGGTTTCCTTTCTTGTTTAAATGTGAAAGGGAAAACAAAAAAAATTGGCAAACAAATTCCTATATAAACTAGACTTAGAAAAACACGTTCCGAAATGATTCCAAGAAAAAAAGAGTCTGAAATGGAGAAAAAAGAAGTGGAAATTATAATGTGGAAGAGAGTTAGAATATTAGGAAAAATAAGATTTGGTTTGTTTCATTGACTATTACTAATCATCCATCTCCCATTGCCCTTAAATCTTGTATCTTCACTATCTTAAACATGAAACCAAATTCCTAAGAATGTGTAAAGATTGTCCTCAAGTTATTCCTTGTTTCAGAGTTAAAGTCACCCAAGAAGATGGGATACTTGTTTACAACTTGCTCCTTGAATATGCCTCTGGTGGAAGTCTTGCTCATCGTCTTCTGAATAATGACAAACTAGGGTTGCCGGAGTTTCAAGTTCAAAAATACACAAAAGATAGCTGATTTTGGACTTTCGTTAACTTTGGAACAGGGCAGGAAGCAGAAACAGGGGATGAGAGGAACTAAAAGGTACATGGCACCGGAATCCCTACTTAATCATGAACTGTAGGGATTTGGGCAGTGTTTACGAGGTGATCACCGTCCCCTATGGAAATCATCATCCAATTCAGATCCAAATGACAAACAGAGGCAAAAGATTTCCTCAGAAATTGTTTGGATGGAGAAGAATCCAAAATCGCGTTGGATCACTGTTTTGTGGAGAGTTACATGTCCATCTGTTCACTAAATGCTGATACGAACGAACGATGTTTTCACTTAATTCAATTCCAACACTACTCAAATTGGTTCAACAAAGTTCTATATATATGTGTACGCACACCTACAATATCTATCTTAAAAGTAAAAATATTGTTTTCGATAAACTCTCGGCTTAAGAAAAATCGTCCAAAATAGTCTAGGAGAAAGGTAATAGATATACAAAAATATCATATCGTAGCAGGACAATAACTACAACAAAATAATATGATAGTTAAAAGTACAAGCAATCACAAATAGTGATAAAATCTGGAGGAGAAGAAACTATCTACCCTAGTATGCGTCCTCCACAAAGGAATATACACCATGAATATAGTTTATACGAAAGTTTTTGGTGAGATACATTTAGGTTCAAACTATATCGAGTTATCTTAACGTTAGCTAACATGTCACAATTCAATGACCAACCCCTTTCACAAAAATATTTAATTTACTCTATTCTTATATATATAATTTTTTACTTAATTATTTATAAATAATATTGATATTCTTTTGCAAAAATATATGTACAATCCAACATGACGTGATGACCAATTATCTTGACCACCTGAACTGATAAGTACATGCAATGTACGTGTCGAGAGACTAATAAATTTTAAAAAAATAACAAATAGAGTGGTTAAGAGAGAATATTGAACAAATAAAATAAGACGGAAATAGTATCACACAAGAAAATAATTTTATATTAAATAATAAGGATGGTAAAATAAGTACTATTGTGTTAAGGATTTTGAAATTGTAAAATAAAATTGTGTTATATATGTAAATGATTCGTTATTCAAGTGAACGACTTATCATTCAAGTTATCAACCCTTTTAATAAATTACTACTTATTTAACTGCCTCTTATTTTATGGTAACTATTTGAATTTTATAGAGCTGTAAATTTCCATTTATTAAAAGTAACTAAATAAGGAAATATTGAATATAATTTGTCCTACTACCACTATTAACAGGAAAACAAAAAAATTAGGAAACTAATGTCCTATATAACTCTGCACTCACAAAACACGCTCAGATTATTCCAAGAAAAAAAAAAACAGTCTGACATTGTTCTGCAATGGCGAAAAATCAAGAAGCAGAGATTATGTGGAAGAGGGGTAGAACATTAGGGCAGGGAGGATTTGGTTTTGTTTCATTGGCTTCTACTACTCATTCTCCTCTCATTCCATCACTTATTGCAGTGAAGTCTTGTATGTTGAGCCATTCTCACTCACTTGAAGATGAAACTGAATTCCTAAGAATGTGTCAAGATTCTCCTCATGTTATTCGCTCTTTCGGAGTTAAAGTCACCCAAGAAGATGATATACTTCTTTACAACTTGCTCTTAGAATATGCCTCTGCCGGGAGTCTTGCTGATCGTCTTCTCAATAATGATCAACTAGGGTTGCCTGAGTTTCAAGTACAAAAACACACCAAGAATGTTCTTTTAGGGCTAAGGTTCATTCATCGAAAAGGGATCATTCATTGTGATATAAAGCCACACAACATTCTTCTTACTTCTACTGATGATGATGATGATACAGAGGAAGTGGCAAAGATCGCTGATTTCGGGCTTTCGTTAACTTTGGAACAGAGCTGGACGCAGAAACAGGGGATGAGAGGAACTAAAAGGTACATGGCACCTGAATCCCTACTTAAACAGGAGTACGGCCCAGAAGCTGATATTTGGGCACTTGGATGTACTGTTTATGAGTTGATCACTGGGACACCACTATGGGAATCATCCAATTCAGATCCAAAGTTTGATGATGTATTGCAACGAATTAAGTACGAGGAACCAAATTTGGAGAATGACAAACTGTCTACAGAGGCAAAAGATTTCTTGAGATATTGTCTGATCAAGAATCCAAAATCACGTTGGACTGCAGGACTGCTATTGAATCACTCTTTTCTGAAATCAGCTGACAGTGTCCTGCCTCCAAAGAAGAGGAAGAGGCAACATGGTTACATGTCCAGTTTACACAGGCCTAACCAAAAGAGAGCATTCAGGACACAGCCACACATTCGTCATTTGGTTATAGAACATTGATGCAGATTCTGAAGATGGAAACTTGATTTTTTAGATAGATCGACTATAGAACATTGACACTGTATTATTATATATGCTTATAGTTTATTAACACTCAGACAACTTGCTGTATGTAATTTTTGGCCATCATTTTTTTATAATACGTGCCTCAATAAAAGGATTGGGGAATTCTATTCTATATCCTTGTTTAATTTCCAAATTCAAACTCTGTTTCCGATTCATGAATTATGTTTCTGCATCTCATAGTAGTTAATACTCTTGTGTTGTTTCTAGTTGATATGTTTTTAGATGTTTTTCATCTGTAAAACATGATTTATGTTTCCTACTTTTGGTAGCCCAAACTCTTCTTCAGACGTGCTTAAAAGTTGCCTAATGATCTCTTTTTCAAGATCAGCCAAAGGAATGACAAAGCGCCTCTAATCAGTTGTATCTACTACAGATGGTCTTTTATATAGCTAAACTGATAATGCAGCTTGTCCTTGATGATGAAAAGGCTCGATTTTTTATACAAGAGGCTGGAGACCTGAGTTGGAGTTGGAGTCTTTGTTGCTAACCATCAAAGGCAAAGCCATATGTTCATGCCTGTTGTCCGTCGTGCTGATAAGGGACATTATATTTGAGGTAGATGCTAATGTAGTAGGATAAAGATGTCAAGATTCTTCCTTCAAACTGCTCGATAGCAGAGTGGACACATCAGTTATCATATAAGAACTTCTCATTAATGCCTAGTTGTTTGAATCCTTCAATGTAACTCAGTGGTGTATTATGTTTTTTCTGGTAAAGAGCAAAATCATGTTATGCTTCCTGCAAAGAGAGTGTCATTTAGCAAAGAGAATGAAGCACTTCTTCCCTTTGCTGTGCACAATAACAACCAACAGGACTAAGTTAAAGTGGGATTAACTAATGAAGATCTAAAATATAAAGAAGTTAGTATACGAAAAAACCAAGGTAATTCAACATCTATTATATAAGCTTAAAAAACAATTTTAGATAATGTAATCTTTCGATGAACAAGATTGGATGAACACTTTCTGGTACACAAGCTCCACCCAAGCACCTATCTTGCTAAATGTAGTAGTAAAAAGTGCCTTAGGTCAGGTGATGTACCTCACTAAGCTATGATCAAAGCGATCACTCAGTTCAACTAGGAAGCACATAACAATTTTATCTACTAAAATATCACCCCTCTCTACCTAAGATCCCAATGTCACAATTCTATTTTTGTCTAACTTGCGAAGTAAATGAGCCTCTAAATATTGTGTTTTATTAGTTATGTCATCGTGTATACATCATCATTAAAATTCTTCATTGTCTAATGATATATTTTCTGCAAACTAGAAATAACATGTGCTAATTGATAGCCTTAGGTTGTGAAACACATCACTCATTCTTCTATTGAGAATAGACACGAACAGTAACGTGGACAAGTATTATGGAACATAAACCTACTTGGTTGGTACATTATAGTTCCTCTGTTCCGTCTAAGTATCCACCAGTTGCAACTGTTTCCTTTTTTATAGCGTCTTCTTGTCTGCTTCCATTCCACCGATGTAAAAGACCAATCCCCCATTAAAACACAGTCATGCTCGTTCGTCGTATGGGTTATTTCTCACCTTCACTTTCTATAAAAACCTCACCTTTCTTCTCTCTTCTCACACAAACCCCTTTTCCATTTCATCATCTTCGTCCTATCCACTTCTTCAAACCAATTCACACCAAATCCCCACAAACCCATCTCTTTTCCATGAACCGAAAAACCCATTTCACCACTTCCGCTGCTTTCCTTCAAGAACCCACAAACACAAAAACCTTGTCTAACAGGTCGGCCAAGAAAGCCCGCCGTGACGCCCCTGAGAGTGTGCTACGTCATCAGTTAGACCAGTGTTCTAAACGGGGTGATTTACAGGAAGCAATTCGACTCTATGAAGAAGCTAAGTTAAACAATATTACCCTTAATGTTCATCATTATAATGTGTTGCTTTATCTTTGTTCTTCTGGTTCGGGTACGGAGGGATTTGGGATTGAGAAAGGATTTCAGATTTTTAAACAGATGGGTGTTAATGGTGTTGCTCCGAATGAGGCGACGTTTACTAGTGCTGCTAGATTGGCAGTTGCTAAGCAAGACCCAGAAATGGCTTTTGATTTAGTGAAGAAAATGAAGAGTTTTGGTGTTCCTCCTAAGTTAAGATCATATGGGCCAGCGTTGTTTGGGTTTTGTGAAAAGGGAATGGCTGATAAGGCTTATGAAGTTGATGTACATATGGGGGAATCAGGGGTTGTGGCTGAGGAAGCAGAGCTTTCTGCACTGTTGAAAGTTAGTTCTTTTTCTAAAAAGGCTGATAAAGTATATGAAATGATGCATAGATTAAGGGCAAGTGTAAGGCAGGTGTGTGAAGAGACTGCTGGTGTAGTAGAGGATTGGTTTAATTCTGAATTTGCTGCTGAGGTTGGGCTGCAGGATTGGGATGTTCGGAAAGTGAAGGAAGGTGTTGTGAAAGGAGGGGGTGGTTGGCATGGACAAGGGTGGTTGGGAAAGGGGAATTGGACAGTAGTGAGAGCGGAGATGGATAGTTCCGGAGCTTGTCGTTCATGTGGGGAAAAGCTTGTGTGCATTGACATTGATCCCAAGGAGACAGAGAACTTTGCTAATTCTTTGGTTAAATTGGCTTGTGAAAGAGAAGTTAAGGCTAATTTTGTGCAATTTCAGGTTGGATGATTTTCTTCTGGTGCATTTTATAAATTACTTGTTACATCAAGTTTTACCCTTCTTCTTGGACTAAATGGTAGAATTATATACATTTCTAAGATTGTTGCGTCCAGTTGACTAAAGTGTTGATTAATTGTTTGAGTACTTGCCAGTATATCCTACATGGTTCATTGTATTAGTGATTTTAGAAGTCTCTTTTTTGTTTTGATGAAGTAATTGGCTTCATTAGTGGCATTAAAAAGATACAAAATAATTACAAAATATAGAAGCAATGCTGATGATAGTGACTGAGGGCTCACATGGTGTCTGCTTTGATGAACTCCAAGGATTTTTGGTAGAAAGCCATTGTGTATCCATCAGGTCTTGTATAGCTGCTAACACTTTGGAAGTTTCAAATGTCTAACACTTGATTGCATTAAGCTTCTTCGCCTTATGGATGGCTTTGCCATAAAGGTTAGATTTGTACCCTTGCTGCTGCCATCTCAAAATCCCAGCACTAAAGTTAAATCAACCCCATCCAATAAGATAAATGAAATAATAGGGTACTCTGATTAGATCTACTATAATTGTAGATTATAGGTTGAAATTTCCTTATAGGATTTAGATGAAGGCCTCTATGATTTTTTTGATGAATTAATAAGATTTTGTTGTACATTTGGGCGAAAATCCGTGAAGTAGTAGTACACCAAGATAAGTAGAAAATCTACAATAAAGTATGATTTTCTACAAACGTCACCCAATTATCTATGCATAAAGGAAATTTGTGGGTGCACGAATAAGGGCAAAGAGGCTATTCCTCAACTGTGCAAAATCACTCTCTACACCCTCAAAAGCTCCACTATTTCTTTCTCTCCAGACGACCCACATAAGTGTGAGTGGGGCAACTTTCCGGGCCCTATTTCTTCTCCTCTGCTTTCACAGTTCTAGGTAATTCAAGTTCTTTCAAAATGCCAGGCATAACCCACTGAAGGCCTCTATGATATGTCAGATCTAGTGATAGGTTATGCAGTGTTGGATGCAAACAATAAAATAGTATCATGGTGTTCAGATGTTGTAATGCCAAGAAATAGCCTGTCTGTTTGTTTATGTCAGCCTCTTAACTAGAATTAGCATTTAACACACTTGTGTGTAGTGATTTCTTTAAAGCATAAATCTTCTGAAGGATTGTTACCACAAATATATTCATTTAAAAAGTAGATAGAGCTGCTGGGTATTTCCAATATTTGTGTCTCCATGCTTCCGGCACTTAGTTCTTGAAAGAATATTGAACTGATTTAGAATTTGCACTCACTTAGGACTGGCTTCAGAAGCATGGTCCATTTGATGCTGTGGTGGATGGTGCAAATGTCGGCCTTATCACTCAACGAAATTTTAATTTCTCTCAGGTAACACTACGTCTTTTTCTGTTTCTTTACTTATGTTTTTTGGGGGTTGTGGATGGGAGGGTAGAATTAGGGATGCAGTTTGATATCTGTATAGAAGCTAATCATATGTACATTTCAGCTGTAGAGAGGTGGACTTACTTACCGTCCCTCTTATCTCGTGTTATATTTAGTATGACCAAGAACTATTTGACTTACTCTGCATCCCTCTTCTCGTGTTATTTAGTATGACTAAGAAAGAGAGAGCAACACAGAATTACTGCCCCTTTCAGTTTAACTTTGAAGAAATTGATGATACTGATGTGGAAAAGGTTGCAAAGTCTTCCAGTTTTAATTTATCAAAATGACCCTTATGCCCAGTTCCTTCCCACCAACCCAGGCACCCACAGTCTAGTATGGATACTTTACTTCTTAACTCATGATGGGCAACATGCCAACTTTCTCAAGATGGTGTTCTAGATTATAAGAAAAAGTTCATATAGATTTCTTTCTATTGCAGCTCAGATCTGTTGTCAATAAATTAAGGCAGATGAGTGAATCGAAGAAACTTCCATTGGTTATTTTGCACAAAAGTCGTACAACTGGTGGTCCTGCTCAACATCCTAATAACAAGAAGTTGTTAGAAAGCTGGAAGAAAGCAGGTGCACTTTATGCCACTCCACATGGTTCAAATGATGATTGGTAATACTCTTTACTTTGAGCTCTTATATGCAAATAATTATTGATGGCTAGTAGTTAGGCGAACTTATTTGTTTCCAGGAGAGCAAAACTCAAATATAATTAAATTTTATGGGAGAAAAATCATCCTATTTAAACAGATGCCATCAACATAATAGTGATGTTGCTCAGCAAATTACTGAACATACCAAGAAACCATTCTATAATTGGATCTGGTGGTATATCCATATCTCGTTTCTTGATTAGCCTTGCTTTCTAACTGTTACTGCTAGTGTTCCCCAGCTGTTTGATTCCACATTTCTGCTGACATTTCTTTCTTTCCTGTAACTGTTAGCCTGTTCTTTTTCTGTGTCCTTCCATTCAATTCTTTCTTCTTTGTTGGGACCAAAAGTCGCTCCTGCACACTTTTCTGCTTCTCTATTTGACTGTCTGGTTGTCATCAACATTTATCCTCTATTCAGGAGCAAATTCTTCTTCTCCACATTGCTCAACGCACAGTTTTTTTTTTTTTGGGATCAACACACATAACTTCAACTTATCATGACATGGAGATCTGACATTGAACCTGAAACAATTGCTTCATCTTTCCCTACTTTGCACGAAATTCTGACTTGGCACCAGATGCAAATTCTAGGTTGTACCAGACTCCCTTAATATAGCCAATGTAGCTCTTGTGCGTTGGTTTTTGTTTTGTGAGTGCTTTCATATTATGACCTTTAGTTCTGAAGATAGAGGCTACTTCACATGATAAAAGGGTTTGCTAGAGTTGTGGGTAACCTTGTAACAAAATAAAGGAGCTCTCTTTTCTGCAGTTACAAATGTCTGAGGCATAAGCTTATTCTCCAGGTACTGGTTATATGCTGCTGTAAGTTCCAAAGGCTTGCTTTTGACAAATGATGAGATGAGAGACCATTTGTTCCAACTATTAGGCACTAGCTTTTTTCCCAGATGGAAGGAAAAACATCAGGTCTAATCTCTCTCTCTCTCTCTATTTCAGTATTTTGACAAATTCTGTAACATGTTAAACAATGAAAAGTTGAAATCTTTATTACAGTGCTATAGAGTCCTCTTTCACACTTTCTACTAAAGATGGAGTAAAAAAAGGTATACTCTTTTTAGTGTATAGTAGCTTAATATCTGCTATAAGTAGGTTATGCCAAAATAAAAAAGAAGAAGAAAGACAGTTATGCCGAGGAAAAGTTGAAGTCCTGTTACACTGTTCCCATTAATGCCCATGATTATTTCAAATTACCAAAATTCTTCATTATAGCTGGTTGTCAAAGAATGAAAGATAGGTGCAGGGTTGTGAGAATTGAAGTTCTCCTAAAGAACTCGTCTGATGGAGCTGGAAGAGTTTATGTTATTGGGGTTAATGTGATGCTTTTAAATCAGGCAATCAGCAGTTAGATTCCTTAACGGTCTTCTATTTACAAATCACAGATCCGGATGACAGCTTCAAGAGATGACGGACTTAAGCTCCATATGCCACCACCCTATTCAATTGTTATTCAGGTGAGCTATCTCATGCCTAATCCATATAAGTTAAGCTCAGCTTAGCTGTTATTCTAATGTCCAACTCCACTTTGTACTTGTGAAATTGAAATATAGGAGTCGGAGCAGGGTTGTTGGCATGTGCCAACTCTTACTGGAGATGACCTTGAGATACCAAGACAGTGGGTATGTGCTACCAGGAAAAATGCTCTGCACTCTCTATTTCGACGAAATGGGGAATCAAATCATTAACATATAAATGTGGTTTCTGGGACAGCATCAGTGAAGCAACTATGTATGAGTGCCTTTTTCCTTTGAAGAAGCTTATAATTTGAACTTCTCAAAGGTTGTTGTAGATGGAGATCAGGAAGATTGCTAAATGCAAAAGTTCTGGATACAGTCAACATCTATATAACAGTCTAGTTTCATTATCTTGTATACCAGTTTTTGCTTCTGTGTTCTGGAGTATTTCTGTATTTGGTCAAATTTTTTGCAACAATTTTTCCTGTTACAAGTGTTAGAAGGAAAAAGTGCTGCTACAATAGAAGACTGGCGCCTTTGAAACTCAAAGAGGATATTCCTGCATTTTTAATACTTAATTGGCTGGTCCCTGAGTACAAGAAGAAAAACAGCTTATGAAGTTCAAATTATTTTCCTTTGAATAGAAAGATCTATTTGATCAGTTGAACAATTTGGCTAGAGTTTGATTATCAGTATTGTCTCCTCAGAGAATTTCTGTGTATAGTTTTTTATTGCAGGAATCAAATTCTTCAAAGAACACCAGGAATATGGTTTCAATTGATTTAATGACAATGGGATTGGAAGCTCTGCATACACCATTGGTTCCAAGAAGTTGGACAACTGTTGGGGTATATTCCCCATCTTGCAAGCCGAGCTGCAGTTTGACATCTCACTTTTATTCATTAACACACACACACACCCCAAATCCAAACTCCTCCATGACTATATATTACCCCTCTTTGGTGCCCCTAGTTCCAGTATCTTAATAATCTGGATAAAGTATACACTCATCTAATTCTGTGTATAGTCAATTTTCTTATTAGACTTTGTATTACTTTATTTAGGTGGTTTCCTGCCAAAAGCACAATCTGGAGATTGATAGGCAGATCAGATCTGGAGGTCGAACTAGCTTGAGGAGCAAATGCCAACTGCACCTCACTCTCTTGAAGAAGTATGTTTTCTGTTAATATATCCCAATTCTAATAGATATCATATCAATATACAATGTTGGAGCTGAAAGCAATCCAAACCCCCACTACATATACACTGTGTTTGCCCCTGTCGACATATATACTGCTTTGTGCATGCATTCCTTATTGTTCTCTTGAATTTATCTTTTTTTTTCTTCAATATGGATGGCTAACAATGACAAGGGGAAGTATTGGAAACAATGCATAAAGTTCTCTTGGCTAGCAATATCCAGAGGATTTCAAAGGGAGGGAGATCCATCTTCTACATTTAGCCAACTTTAGGAAAACTAGTATGCATATGATATGTTATAATTGAAAGTAATTTGCGTACTCCCTCTTCGAATAAGACAAAAGCAATAGAGACAGGTTCTCATGTAGCTGCAATAATTTTTTTATGTGCACATGACATTTCTCAACTTATGACATCATCATCAGCCAAAACTAGGATCATCAGGATATGTAAGACTTTAGCTTTGACTAGTTAGGTCTGAAACTCACTAGTCAAAAACTAATTTCAAGGGGTTAACATACTAACAAATGCTGAGGATTTTATATAACCTGCAATATAAAATGTGATTTTGCGGAGTTACATCCAAGTTTCCTAGGTAGATTCGTAGTTTATGTTGTGACATGGGTACCTAACATAACAATAACGATAATCCACTTTTCAGTAAGTCAAGATTCGAAAAAAAGAAGTCAGGATTCTAAACAAAAATTTCAGGGTTCTTGGGAAAATATTACATTTTCAAAAAGCCACTTTTGATCAAGGGTTCTTGTTGAGATGCTTGAGGGTCTTTGGTAGTGACTATGAAAGGAACCATTCATGGTAGCTATAACTGAATATTCCTGGTTCGATAATGTCGCAGTTGATCAAATCAGTGTCTTCTGAAAATCCAATTACTATTAAGCAGCATGTTCGGAGGAGCCCTATTTATGCTTTGTTTCAGTCTATTTTTGGTCCCTTGAGGACTCTATTCTTTACATTGAGTCCTCTTTAGCTTCCGCTTCTTCAATAAGAAAGATCAATGTCTGATCTTCATGCCATGATCAATGAGGACCCAAAAATATACTTTATGCTCTTCAATGTTAGATCTTCACACCATTATCAATTTGTTTCTCACTCTACTTTTCAGGTTATCATATCATGCTTGATACGAGTTACACTTTGTCATAAGTCAGTTTAACCTGATAGTGCTCAGAACATAAACTCAAATAATTTTTTTTCCATCTTTTACAAGCACATCGTGGCAGAATAATTTAAATAAAACAATGCTCTACTGAAACTTCTTAAAGGAGCTTTAAGGCATACTGATTTGCATTATCCAAGTCCATTTCAGCAGGGATTACAGGTGTGAGAAGTTAAGATAGGGTTAAACAGATTGCAAAGAGCAGAGAAGCTGATTGATTATAGTAGAAAGGAGCAATTTTGGGAGAAACGCTGATTTTAGAGATATTTGTAATAACCTGGTTCACAGTACTACCAGGTTATTTGGTGAAGGTCTCTTTCGCAATGGCATAGTCCAGACAAGGCAATATCCCATCTAAAGCTGTGTGAGCAGTGGGGTTTTGACTCCATTGCTACACAAGTGTATGTAGTCGTGCTGAAATGCACAGATAATTAAGAACAATTAGAGATGTTTCACATACTGGATATGATAAAAAGTAAGAATATTAGAGGTACCTTGAAAGGAAGTCTACATTGGGTTTTTGTGTTGTTGGAAGTAAGACTATACAACAACATACCCAGTGTAATCCCGCAGGTGAGGTCTCTAGACCTTAGTCCTTGCCCCTAGCTTGTGGGGGTAGAGATGTTATTTTCGAGAGACCCTCTTCTCAAATAACTTGAAAGTAAGACTATGAATGTCATATTTGATGTGATCCTCCAAAGTTACTTTGAGAAACAAGTTGTACATGACCTTTTTCTCTATTTATGGTTTAGTTGTAGAATATTTAACTTCTTTTGTATCCAACATTATGTTAAAAGTTCTGACTATGTTTTATCCTGCTTTAGGAGAAGCTGTATCCATAGAAGAGTTGCTTGCCTAATGCGAGAAGAGATCTCAACAGCCTAATGAAACAACATCATCAGTGAAATACTTGTGAGAGCAGCGTACTTGTGAGTTGTGGAGAACAAGAAATATGCCACATAAATATAATGCCCCAGTGATGAGAATCCACCAAAAAATCTAACTTGCTTATTACCACCAGTGAAATTTGGCAGCAAGAGCAACTCACAAAAATGAATCATCCTATAGATTTACTTCAAAAATCATACAGCTCTGAAAAAGTAGCAAACTGTAACTTATTTGATCACACAACAACAAAAGTTTAGTTCATAGCTTAAATAATGAGAAACTTTCTGTAACATTCCCTCCGGTTCATTTTCCTTGTCATCCTTGTTAAAAATAGATGATTCAAAATACTATGTCTCATAAAAATTGCCTCAAAATGTCACCTTAGAAATTCAAAATAATGCATTTCCAACTATACCCTTGTATTAGAGAATTACTTCCTCCATTACAAAATAGTACTTGTTACAATTTCCTTCTTGAGAATCAAACTATATGAATATTGACCAACATTTTAATTGGAAAAAAAAAAATGCAATTTTGTAGTATTTTCATATGGTTTTTGAGTATTTTAATTTTAATTTTAAAAAATCAAATTAATTTATTCTAATTTAGCTATGAAAATTAGCCAAATCATAAAATGAAATATGACATTTGCATGAAATGAAGTTATTAAGTGACCTGGCTGAAGGCAGACCTCATCCCAAACGGATAAAAGAATCCCATAATAAGAACAAAGGCCATATCCACTCCCACAAGGCATTGGCGTTTCTCCACACAACACCAGAGAAAAAAAACAGAAATGGCGCTGAAGCCATTGTCTTCCATATTCCCAAATTCAACAAATCCACCATTAACACCTGCAAAACCCCATCATCAAAACATAGGGCTATCAAGACGAGATTTCATCAATGTTGGTCTTTCTGTAATGCCACTGCTCATATCCCCTACTCCGTCTTCCATTGCTCGAGAAGTTGAAGTTGGTTCTTTCTTGCCTCCATCTCCTACTGATCCTAATTTTGTTCTCTTTAAAGCCACTCCTAAAGACACTCCTGCTCTTCGTGCCGGTATTATGTCGACCACTCTTCATTCTTATTATCTTTCCTAAACTGTTTTATTCATTTGATTTTTGGGTAATTCTGTTTAGTTTTATATAGTTATACCAAATTACTTTGTTTGCTAGAAGCTTCTGCAAAGCAATATCCTCATAACAAACTCATTAAACTGAAAGAATATTGATTGTATTAGAGCTAGAAGTTTAGGCAAAGTTATGTGGATCCAGAAACAATATAGCTTTTGAATTGGACACAAGACAAGTCTCTCTAATTACTTTGATAGATTACCTCTTAGGCAGTGAAAAATCCAAGATTTTCGCTTAGGGGGTTCGAAAATTGAATTTGGAAGCTCAAGGGAAATTTTGAATCCCTAAACCACTGGACCGACCTCTTGTCTTGTGTTTAGGAGATTCAAAATTTATATAATCGCCAAGAGGGTTCTGATGAGCAACTCCACCTCCCTATATCTGCCCCTGCGCCTAAAATGAGTTAGTACTTGTATTCTCATTACTTCTTAGGAATTTATCATCTCAAAAACAAGTTCCAAGCTTCTTTGAGAAAATAGATTGTAGTCGGAAAGAAAAACTCATCTCTACTTGGTTTAGGATTCAGATCTAAAATAGGCAAGCAACACAATGTCTGTGTGAAACTTGTGTAGAACCTAAGATATGATAACAGATTGACAGGTAGAGGCCATGTTATAATGCTTTTGCTGGTATTATGCAACATTTGGTCAAGGCATCCTAGTCCATGCAACCTTACATTTGTTACTGAACAAGTTTTTGTTTGAGTAAAATATTCTGCCATTTGATGTTTCTATAGTTTTCGGATTATTAAATGCTGTTGGCAGTTACGTTGGATAAATTAGTAAGTATCTCTTTTGAGGTGCGGACCTCGTCCTTGCTGAGAAATGAGCAAGCCTCAATCATAATGTTCTCTTAATTGGCACTTCATTTCTTACCCACCTGTGCACTGTTGTGGGTGTTTGTCCAATCATGTGATGCCAATTTCTTAGTTATAACATTGTTTCTAGTAGTACTTTTTCTTCTTCTTCTTCTTTTTAGTTTATTTCATATCTTCTTGATATGCTTATGAAGGTTACCATTTACATAGAATTGGTGTTTCCGTTTTCTACATTTGTTTCTCCAGTAGATGCTTATGATGCTTTATATTTAGTTTCTTGCAGGAAATGTGCAGCCTTACACATTTATTCTTCCTCCAACCTGGAAACAACTTCGTATAGCTAATATATTATCTGGAAATTATTGCCAACCCAAGTGTGCAGAGCCTTGGGTGGAGGTGAAGTTTGAAGATGAAAAACAGGGTAAAGTTCAAGTGGTGGCTTCTCCTTTGATCCGTCTCACTAACAAACCTAATGCAACTATTGAAGACATTGGGACCCCTGAGAAAGTCATTGCTTCTCTTGGCCCTTTTGTCACAGGAAACACTCTCGATCCAGAAGAACTCCTTGAGATTTCTATAGAGAAACGTGGTGATCTAACGGTGATAGTCATTTTCTTTTTCTCAGTCATTTATCATATTGAAAAGTTCATCTTTTCCCCCTTATCTTCATCCCTTATTCCCAACACATAAGAGGACTGGCATGGCTAGCAACCTTGTCTCTGTTGGTTTACTCCCAAGTCCTAAGCTATACTGAAACATGGAAGGAAATGAGTTGCTTAGTTGATACTCGATACCTTAAAATCTCAGCAGGGAAAATGACATGAAAATATCCATAGGTTGTATCTGCTTCCCTGACAATATGTAACAGCCTGATTTAGCAAATGTTAGGAGCAGCATAGTAATGTTTTTCCTGGAAAGAATCTGGTTCTACGATAATGATTTCTCTGTTAGTGTGCTTTTATGAGGGACATGTTTGTTAGATCTGCCAAAATAGCATGCTCCTGTGTGTACCTATGTATTCCATAGAACAATGTATTTCTATACTCTTGGTCTTCCTGTTATCCGCAACAGTTCCTCTTTAAATCTCCTGACGAAGAGAATGCTTCTATCTTTGTGTTTGCAGTATTACAAGTACGTTCTTGAAACTCCATATGCTCTTACTGGATCGCACAACCTAGCAAAGGCAACGGCTAAGGGAAATACAGTTGTCCTCTGTGTGGTCAGTGCCAATGACAAGCAATGGGCATCATCACAGAAAACTCTACAGGCTATTCTTGATTCCTTTGAAGTGTAGTTCCTTCCCCTCTTGTCTTAATTTAGATGAACCGTCTTCATTTTCACTGTGTGTTCCCTTACATAGAGTGTCATAGGATGAATGGCTTGAAATGATTTTTGTAACGCAATAAACAAGAATTGCTTCTGTCGAATCCAGATTATATTGTTGTTTTTATTGTATCCCCTTTTCAATTGTATCATATCAAGACGTATTCCATCCCCCTTTCAATTGTATCATATCAAGACAAATGCACGAGTGAGTGCTCTACTGTAAACTACTGTTTTTGTTCACATGGATTTTGGAAAGGCCGGTTGTATTTATGTACAAGCTAAAGTTTTTTGAAAAACGAATATATTTGGTCACTTTCACCGTCACAATGTTTTGGAGCTTCTAATTGCAATTTCCTCATGTTAACTTAGAGAGGTAAACAATGTGAACACCAAATAAAGAGTAAACACAAAAATGTGTTCATACATATATCATCTTTTAATCTCTGGTTTCTAGTTAGCTAAAAAAAAAAATATTCCTCCTTGATGTTATTGTAACAAAAGAATAAGCTCAGCTAATGTATAAACGCCTAATCAATAAATAAATTAAATTATTTCCCTTTATTCTAACTTTATATAACCACCCTTTCTGCATATACTAGATTTTGTTGTCCGTGCTATGCACGGGCCCAATAACATAAATGGTATGTTTTGGGGCTAATAACGAAGTTTTTGAAGCGATTGTTTGCGTGGATAAAGGAATAAGTTTTTTTATCACAAACCTGTACTTTCTTTGACGCTATTCAAGGCACAATAAGACTACCCACATACAACATTTTTGAACAATTTTATGTTGTCAATTATCACGATTTAATTTTAAGAATCAGTCAATTTTTTTTTCTGTTTTTTTAATAAATATTTTAAGTTGTCAATTATCACGATTTATTGTATTTTATACATAATTTTTAACGATAGATTAATTTCAAGAATCAATCGAATTTTTTTAAATGTATTTATTTTTGAAATATTTTATGTTGTCAATTATCATGATTTATAGTATTTTTACGATAGATTAACTTCAAGAATCAATGGAATTTTTTGTATCTTTTTCAAAACATATTTTATGTTGTCAATTATCATGATTTATAGTATTTTTACGCAATTTTTAAATATAAAAAATTTTAAAAAATAAGACAAATAAATTAAAATGGACCCAATATATGTTATTTTTGTTGTCTCAATTTATGTGACACAAATGAAATTTGGAGAGTCATTGAATATTATATATTATACTTGGGCATAAACTCTCTTACGCACGGGCCCAATAACTATTATTTTTTGTCCTAATGTATGTGACACAGATAAAATATAGTGAGTTATTTAAATTTAATATGATTTTTAAATATTTTAAGTTGTTAATAATGTAATTTATAATATTTTTACGTAATTTGTAAATACTTAATATATATTACTCCACTTGTCTCAATGTATGTAGCATAGATAAAATTTCAAGAGTTAATCAAATGTTGTTAATTGTTAAGATTTACAATACATTTTACGTAGTTTTCAGTAATTTGACATTAAATAATACATATTACTACTTTTGTCTCATTTTATGTGACATTGATAGATTAATTTTAAGAATCTGTCAATTTCTTTTTTTGTGCATTTTTAATAAATATTTTAAGTTGTCAATTATCACGATTTATTGTATTTTATACATAAATTTTAACGATAGATTAATTTCAAGAATCAATCGAAATTTTTTATATGTATATTTTTTTAAAAATATTTTATGTTGTCAATTATCATGATTTATAGTATTTTTACGATAGATTAACTTCAAGAATCAGTGCAATTTTTTGTATCTTTTTCAGAACATATTTTATGTTGTCAATTATCATGATTTATAGTATTTTTACGCAATTTGTAAATATAAAAAAAAAATTAAGACAAATAAATTAAAATGGACGCAATATATGCTATTTTTGTTGTCTCAATTTATGTGACACAAATGAAATTTGAAGAGTCATCCAAATTTGCACCTTTTTTAAAAGAATTTTTTTAAGTTATTAATTATTGCGATTTATAATATTTTTATGTAACTTTCAAATAACTTCCTAATTTATGTGATATGGATAAAATTACAAAATTAACCCTTTTAAATTGTCTTCCAGATATTTTAAGTTGTTAATTATTATTATTTTTAATACTTTTTTGGTAATTTTAAAATGATATATGTTATTTTTTCTGTTTCAATATATGTGACCCGGATAGAATTTTGAGAGTCAACCTATTTTATAGTAGAATTTTAAATATTAAATATTTTAAGTAATTTGTAAATGATTTATTATATTATATTATTATATATTATATTATATTATATATATATATATATATTATATTTATTTTCTACTATATAATAAAAGGAAGTTTATGTATATATTATATTATATAATAGAAAAAATGATTTATTATATTATATTATTATATTATGTATTATATAGAGAGTTTATGATGGGACATTCAAATGTCCCATCATAAACTCTTTCTTATATATAGTAGTAAAGTAAAAAGGTCAGTGTCTTTTTGAGGTATTTTGTTATTTTTTCCTATTATTCCTTTTAAGTTGGGGGAGATTATTATAATATTAGGAAAATATATAATAATATGTATCTGTTCAGACACAAGTCAAAAGTAAATCTCATAGGTGAACATATGGAACTAAATTAAGATCTCAAATTGACATTTTGATATATCAATTTATCATAATAATAAATAAAGTCAATGATGACTCTCCGATGAAAAGGATCCTCCTTCTTG
The DNA here is from genome assembly GCF_019186545.1 of Solanum stenotomum. Classification (NCBI taxonomy): domain Eukaryota; kingdom Viridiplantae; phylum Streptophyta; class Magnoliopsida; order Solanales; family Solanaceae; genus Solanum; species Solanum stenotomum. Next base: position 12,935,944 of record NC_064289.1, on the reverse strand, counting down.
CTTGATAATAGTGAACCTTGAACTTTACTTTATTATATAAAAAAAATATTAATTTGTAAAAGAAAAAGCTTTTTCTATCAATAAAAGTAAAATTACAAATTATGAATATAATTTTCTTTGAACTTCGAATCAAAATCAAAGTAAAACTATATTCTATAAATTGAAACAAACATAATATGTCATATTTTAACAAATAGTTTCAATAATTGAAAGTGCGTAGAAAGAAAGCAGTGAAGTGAACATCCTGCTACTCATCTCCAAATAGAATTAGACAAGGAACCACGGGTTGCGGACTGTCCATTCGGAATCGATCGGTGATGGCTACCGCCGGTAAACCCGCATCGTCGTCAGCACCCAAGCCTTTCGATTTCTCCGACGATTCAGTTCCTAAGAGAGTCGTTCTGTCGATTGATCAGCAGCGTTGTTGCTTGGAAGCACTCGAAGTCTTCAAGGACAAGAGGTTTTCTGCTCCCGAAAAAATCCGCCAAGAGTTCATGACTTTGCAGGTCCTTTTGCATTATACTCTCTTTCTCTCTCAAATTTATTGTTATTTAATGTTGTGCATTTTGATAAAAGAGGAGGATATTTGTTCAATTGGTCAAATTTTTTGAAAAACATTTTCTCTGCAAAAACAAGTTACTCAAAGAACAATGAAAATGACTTCCCAAAACAGGTTCTACAAGTAGCATGTCATATTGATTGTATCCTCCCAAACCTCCAACACACCTCATCTTTACCTCCACCTCCCATAGTATTTCTCTATAGTATATACAAATGCTTTTAGTATAGTATATTTTGCTAAGTACTATACACAAGAAAAGAAGTTACAAATCCACTTATTTCCTGGAAAACTATTTCCTTCACACCGAACACACCCGGAATGTTGAATTTGGGATGTATGAGATGGATCCAAATAGAGAGATGGATATAAAGTATTCATACTCCAAGTTCAACTAGTTAGGGAATATGGTGGAGTTGATTGAAGTGTGGTGATTATTTGAGTTTTAGTTGGATATTCAGAGTCATATTATCATATTTTAATTAAAAAAACCAAGTCTTTTTATGCTAAGAATGAATTGCTGTCGTCATTGGACTTCTCAACGTTTCTTCTTCGCATAGGTGGTTCCATTCTTGGACAAATTGCGGTAGTTTGAATGCTTCAAACAGCAAATTCATTGGAACATATTAAATGGTTCATATTAATCAAGATGTATATAGAGGATTTATGTTATGGACTCCTGGTAATTTAGGATTAAGATGTAGTTGATAAATTGACTGATTGAAGTGTTGGGAAATTGTTTGAGTTCTAGTTGAATTTTTACTGTCATACTATTTTGAAAAGGGAAATCACTTACTCCTTATAGGATGACTGCCAACCTCAACTAGGTGATAACATCATGAAGGCTCTAGGCATTTAATTCGTTACGTCATATGAAATAGGCTTAAGTCAATTGATATTGAGCTGACTACTAGTAGTTAGGGATCGAGAAGTAGTTAACCGGTTGTTTGATTGATTGAAAGTTTTGGGTGATATTGATGACTTGATAAATACCAGACACATCAATTTATTCACTTCAAACACAATACACATGAACTTTTTCCAAAGTGGGACAATAACTAACTTAAAAACTTAGCGCTTCTAATATTCTGACATATGCTATTTTAAAACTTTTCCTACTGTGTTCAATCACAATTTAGGCTCTTAGCAATTAACATGTGTCGTAGTATGTTTTACAAGATTCTACATTCTATACCATATCGCTAGCCTTTCCTCTCTGAGTTTGTACATCTTTTCACTACAAATAGTGTCTCTCTGAGATATAGCTTTTTTTTTTTGATTGGTAAAAGTAATTTGATTCAGCAAAATGCTCTTTCTGAGATAGAATTTCTGCAGCATTCTTTCCCTCATTTCACTTATCCTGTGCTAATATGATAATCCAAAAAACCCTTCGGGGTGGCCCAGTGGTTTGGGCTTGAAACTTCCATGTTGGAGGTCTAAATAGTTCGAAACCCCTTTCCAGCGAAAGCAAGGGGTTTGCCTCCTGGGTCGAGCTTGTCGCACCGGGCTTACCTAGTGCAGGTTACCTCTCCTATGTGGTTTGCCAGCTATTGCATAGGAGCAGGTGTTTTGCCTTGTGCGCACTCAAAGGGTAGCGGCTGTGGGTTTCCCTTGTCATAAAAAAATGATAATCCAAAACTTGTTGCTTCTCATTTAACATTCTTTATGTTTCTTGTAGGAAATCATGCTTAGAAGATTAGAGTTAGAATTTGTTTCCACGTCAAAAAAGGACTAGTTGTTTTTCTTTTCAAAGAGTAATTATTTGTTGATTTCTCCCCAAATCCCACTTTGGGATTACACTGAGTATGTTGTTGTATTGGAAAGCTCCCAGTATACAAGGGTATAGGAGAAGTAAAGAAGTTCTGCAAAGATACGGTTCTCTATGAACAACATCTAGTTAGTATAACTCTATACTACCATAAGTTTTATGTTCTCTCTTAAAGATTACTAGAAACAACATATTTGCCTTAATTTGCGTGAGAATGCCTTTTTATCTGTAATTTGTATAACAGAAATATTCTCCCCTCAAAAACTCCATTCCTTTCTCTCCTATTACCCACATTAGGACAGAGCAGGTTACATCCGTGCTCTCTATCTTCGTTTCTTTCTTCTAAAGCTCCAACTATACATGAACGCCAAAGGGATTCAGTACTACCCACCATAATCAACTTTCTAATGGGCAATGCGTGAGCAAGTGATCCACATCTGCACAGGATTGTTTACACATATAGCACCAGCTACTGTGTCCTAACTTCCGTTTGCTCAAGTTCTCTGCAGTAAGGATGACTACCCTTGCTGTTGCTGGAATACATACCTTCATCAGAGCTCTAGGAATCCAGATTGAGATGTGTGGGAAGATTATGTCTTTTCTTTTTAGTAGTCTGTGGTAGGAGTACTTAAGTCCAAAAATTCCTTATGCTTGCCCATTCCATAAGGAAGAATTCTGACCTGTTGGTGTGATGTTTTTCTTTTAAAGTAGTTCCAATAGGTTGTGGAACTCAACTATCTCCCAAAGCTATAGGTTGCTTCTAATGATCAAGTTGCTTAGTTTTGTCATTACATTTCAGAGAGTAATATTGTTACTTTCTTGAGATACGGAATATATTAGGAAGGCCTTGCTCAAAGTATCAACTTTGAAGAGCAAAAATGGAGTCATATTGGGAGTTAGGTGATCTTAACTCTTAAGTGTTTATATGAAGCAAAATAACACTTTTCAATAGATTTAGGAAAATATTGAGCAGCTTATTTGATGCTTGAGTTCATTTATGTATTGTTTCCCGCTCTCATTTAAATCTAGTTATCCAAAAAAAAATCCGACCATCTTTTTTATGATGTTTCGGGTGGATGCTGGTGGTGGTGGCTCCACTTAAAATGAGCTAAATTTATGTCATAGGACAGCTCTCTTATGTCTTGAGAAAATTGTTGTTGCATGATGTTGTTTGTTTTGCTTCTTTGTTATTTATTTGTTGAGATCTCGTCTTTCTGCAAGTAGCATGATATTATCCTGAATTCCAAGAACACCTCTTATGACTCAGGCAACTAGGATGAGAGCTTCAGAAATGAAGAGTAGATGCTCAATGGCTTTGAACAGCGCAAACATTAGCAAAAATCGATACACTGATGTTCTGCCATGTATGCAGATCAGTTTCTATTAATTCTTCGTTTGATGTTGAAGTTGTGTATTATAACCTGTGAATAATTATATCAAGCTTCATTCTTCTCAGTTGACAATAACAGGGTTGTTTTGGACCCACCAGCTAGAGGATATATAAATGCAAGCTTCATTAAGGTAGACTTCTACATCCATTACTTGAAATTAGTTAACCATGCTACTTGCTCTCCATACTCTCTTGGAAAATGTCAAGCTCTCTTCCACTAATCTGCTTCATGAGCATTATAATGCTCCTTTTTGCTGTAGATATCCGAAGATGTGTCTCAGTTTATTGCAACACAAGGTCCGCTACAGCACACTTTTGAAGACTTCTGGGAAATGATAATCCAGCATCGCTGTCCTGTTGTTGTGATGCTTACACAATTGTTTGACAACTACAAGGTATTCAACTGTTTAAATTACCAGGTAAGCGTTGTAATGTTAACAAGACAAGATATCCCTATTCTGTCATCTGACAGAAAGAAAAAAATTGACATTTTTTGTGACAAGGCTTCTGATCCAAAATTTGCTACCTAGGTAAAATTCTAACTTTTCTGCCTTTTTCATCTCTTGATTTTCATCTCCGTTGTAATTAGATCTAGCATTTTTCATACTTTCAGAAAGGTGCAACTGAACCTTTGATACTGTTTTTGCATTTTTGCTTAAGATGCTTTGCCCCTTACTATGTACTCTTCTATATTTTGAGTGGTGAGATAGGATGGGGAAAAGAAACAGTAGAGAAAAAAAATCTTAGCCATCTCTTCTTGCTTGTCAATCTTTATTTCATGCCTCTGTGTATAATAATATACACAGAAAGGAACAAACAGGTTGGTATTTTCAATATATATGCTACTATATCTTCTCAAAAAAAATAGAAAAAAGAAAAGGTTGGTATTAAATTAAATTCTCATTTTCTATCAGCATTCTTTCACATCATCCTTTCTGGCCCTAATTCAAGCCAGAGGTGGTGGCTTTAAGGTCCGTTGGATTTTATTTTTTTTTGAGAATTCTGTTGGAATTTGATGTAGTCATCACTGTCAATCTTTCTGCTAGTCATCGCTGCCAATCTTTCTGAGTAGGGAATGTTTCTCCTATAGATTATTTCAGAGCTTGGGCATATTTTGATGGAGTTGGTATAAGTAGACTCTATTGTGGTGCTTAAAGATATTATGTAATCACTAGCTTGTGACTTTGTGAGGAATATAAAGCTTGTAGGTGAATAACTTTTGCAGAAAATCAGCTTCTGTTGGGGAATCCAGTTGCAGTTCATATTCCATCATGGGAAAAAGCCCTAGATTTCCCTCCTTATAAGCTTGGCAGATTGTTTATTTATTTTTGTGGTCTTTCTCTAGTTTCAAAACTGTTATACTTGGATTTTGTTGGTTATTTGAACTGCAGAAGGATTAGCAAAGTCTAACATGCAAAGGCTTGGCGGCTATTCTAGGATTGGAATTTGGACTTAATAAGTTCTTCTTTCCCTTCTATCTTCCTAAAACCCGAGTAGCTGAGAAACAATTTCCCGGGCCAAATGGAAAAAAGGAAAATAAGAGACCTTGTTTCATGGCCTTTATTCTGGATTATATTCAACTCTTCACACAAAGAGAGAGGCTACTAGTCTCCTTTCAATCGCCCTGTATCACCTGTTAACCGCTGAACGAATTTAAGCATTTATTCTAGTTGGTTTTTACTTCATTTGTAAGTGATTAAGCTGGTGATTGCGTCATTTTGACTATTTCATCTTTTCCTCTTTATGAAAAATGCAATGCAGATTGTCAAGTGTGGGGATTATTTTCAGGCAGATGGTGGTCCCAGAAGATTTGGCAATATATGTATTGTTACGAAGTGGATAAAGACGACTCAGACTTCATTGATTTTGCGATGTCTGGAGGTGAACTATATTGAGGTTAGTAAACTATTCTCTGTCCGTGTTATACACAAGGAAAAGAGCATGAAGAATCTTATTATGTTGGACATGAATATGGACCCACTGGAGACTATTTACCTGATTCATTTGATGGAGAGTGAGAGTTGCTGATGTACATATTTTGATTTCTGCACCATTTTACATATCCAGACTGATACTCTTCTTCTCCAGTAATATGAGTCCTTGGCTTTAGGATACCCTTCTTTAAAGCTCTATGATCACGCATTGCTCTTTCTGCATAAGTTCTCCCAAGATTTGGGTTCTTCTTTTATGAGAGCAAGAATAAAAGGAATTGCAACATATGGGGAAAATTTTGCAATATTATATGATGATTTCCATCAGTATTGCCTTTAACAATGAATTGGATGTATGGTGTCATTTTTGTTCATTGTCTCCTCTTGTATATAATCAATGCAATTCCATCTCTAGCTTCAACCAGTGGTTTTAAAACCAAACATTTTGTGGATATAGGTTTGATTTTAAACCAAACAGGAAGACTGATTGGCTTGTAAACCATCCAGATATGGCTTTGGAAACCTGCCTTTTGTCTGTTTCAAGGCCTTGTTTTAGTTGCAGCAAGACTTTTAATAGATAATGATTATCAATGCTAATGAAGCAACATTGTTTGGAAAAGATTCTTTGGTGGTTCGTCACCCCTCCTTCACTATTTTCAAAGTAACATTTTGAAGCACTTTATTCTACTGTGGAATCGTTTCTGCCTGCATTCTTGGTCCTTCTTTTACAATCTTTGATGCTTGGAAAGACTGTTTGAGATAGATGACAACACCTTTTCCCCTCTTCCTTACATGAGGACAACTTGAATGCTAGTTATTTTTGTTTTATCTTGTGTTTTAATTACTTTTATAACTGCATACACACCACCCTCGCCAGACCTCACTTGTGGGATTACACTGGGTATGTTGTTATAGCAGATCTAGTCTTTCTCTTGCCATGTAGTAGGTGGCAATAGACTACTTGTTTCTGTGAAAAGGCTTCACAATTGGTACTACAGTTATTGTGGCAATCTCTTATCGATCTCTTCCAAGCAATTCTGGCATTTTTATTGTTGGGAGTAAAGAAAACTTAAGTCTTTCACTTTGCAGTACAAATGCTTTATTTCGTATTATGATTTCAGAAATGTGGTTTCTTTAACCTTGTACTTTTAGTGGAATTACCTTTTGGCAATCTTGTAAGTAGTTTCTACAATGGTATGTAATTGTGGCCCAATTCTCCCACTCACTTGTCATCCTTACATGTAGTTAACATTAATTTCTTGCCCATATTATGAGGGAAATGACAATAAATGTGTGATCTTTTCTCCTTGCTATTTGCCAGTCAAAAGAACCACCTTTGTGTGTTTTACACATTCAATATCCCGACTGGCCTGACCATGGAGTTCCAAAGGACACTCTTGCTGTTCGTGAAATACTGAAACAAACATTTAGTGTCCCACCCAGTCTTGGACCAATTGTGGTGCACTGCAGGTTTCTGATCATCATCCCTGTAGATGTGCCTTTTAAAGATTCTGTAATTGATCCTTTCTAAAGCCTGACATCTCATTCTCTTACACAGTGCAGGTATTGGTAGGACTGGAACATACTGTGCAATCCATAATACCATCCAAAGAATATTGGTTGGAGATAAGTCTGCTCTAGATCTCGTTAACACAATAACCATTTTTAGGTCTCAGCGAATTGGGATGGTTCAGACCATGGTACTGCAGCTTCTCTTCGTTATTGAAATTGATAATACAACTTATATTACACAAGCAGATAACTGTTGGAGTAGTTGAGGTTTGCAAAAGCTGGCCCGGACACCACCGTCATGAAAAAAATTATATATAGTTGCCCCAGTGTCCTTATTTTTTGTTTAATAGCTCGTTAAATGTCTTGCATTTTATTCGCTATACTCTCTTTTTCTCTTTTGGTATTTGTTACACTTACCCTCAGTATCTATACTACTGTGTTTCAACATTCTTAACTAATCTTTGCTCTTAGGTTCTTAAGTACTTATTGCACGGAATGTCTGTACTAAATTACTATTGTATATTACAGGAGCAATACCTCTTTTGCTATGATGCCATTATCGATGAACTTGAAGACCTCATTTCAGATAGCCAATAAAGAAGAGAGTTCATAATGGTAATTTTCATTTTTTCACTATCAGAAAGTCCAATTGGATATTGAAGCAAATACTCAACACTTGTTTGGATTTCATCCATTTTTTCTCCTATTAGTTTTAACCATATAATGTGTTGTATTCCAGCAAGGTCCATGCAACTGGTTCTTCCTTGCTGCAATCATGCCTATACTTGCTTACAAATGAGAAGAAATGGAACAATAATTAGTGCTGAAGAAGCAAATCAGTTGGGTCCACTTGAGTTTCTTACTGCTCTTACCATGTAGGAATAAGCATTAACGTGCAAAATATCGTATGTTGTATTTCTGTTTGGAAGTATTTATGCTTTTAGAGAGGGAAAGAGAATGGAATGAAACTTATTTAACATTCTCTTGATGATATATAGCCTACTTATTGTTGCTTCAATCTATGACAAGTTGATGATGTTCAAGGTACCAGAATTTAGTAGCTTTTACACCAACTTTCTTGCAATGGTTTATGTGAAAGACCTTACATAATAATTGGGGATCAAGAGTGGTAAAATATAGCTTTGTCGTGCTTTGGTGCTTGACGTGACTGGGGAGGGGGGAGGCTTCAAACGAAGTGCGGAAAATGAGTCTATCCTTCTCAGACTACATTTGTGATACGGTATTCTTTGGTGTAATTAGTTGTGAACCAAAACGACCCATTAATATCTTCTGGAAAAAAACAAGTATAATTAGTGGCTTAGTGCAGTTAAATTATGGTTTCACATTCATACACCATTGTCAAGAAGAGTACACTAACGGACTTTAACAATACAATATCATACAAAAGCTTAGCATGTGTATTTACTCGGGATATTTGTTTTCTTTAACTTTTAACATTATGTAGTTCAATTAGATACGATTTGAACTTTGGAACTTCAAATTGAATTTTGAACCCCTTTAATTACTACATCAAGCTCTAATCTTATGTTTAGGAGATTCAAAATTTAAATGTATACATACAAAGATTTAAACCTAATGGATCATGTAACTTTTTGCTGATGGGATGAACCCATGGTATCCTCTAGATCCGCCTCTGATTGTATTTCAAAATATATTAATTCAACTAATTTATATTCACATCATGTAAGACTCTAGAAGTTTCTTATTTACATTCTAGACTTCAAATTAAAGATAAAAGAATCTTATTCATTCCACTACATTCCTCGAGTATAATTCCATTTATTACACATTCATCTTGATATTTTTATTTGACTAAGTATATTTTAGAGTCTCAAATCGAATAATTTGGTACTATGAAATTATGATAAATATTTTCTTATTTTCGACCCGACCCGACCCGAAAAGATTAGGAAGATCACATTGCCCCAAAACCCTTCTCCGCCAGTATAATCACCCAGCATTTTGCCTGGACACAGCTTCAATAAAAATACTTTATTATATTCAGTTGAAAGAAGCAAATCAAAACCCCAAATTCTCTCTTTTTGCAGCGGCGAAAATGGCGAACCCGGAGGAGGCTGTCGATTTCGAGCCAGAGGAAGACGATCTGATGGACGAAGATGTTGACGCTTCATCACCTAGGGCACCGATGCCAAAGCTGAAATCAGCCATTACAGGCGGCGGCGGTGGTTCTTCTGCTTCTAAGAAAATCAAAGGACGTGGTTTCCGTGAAGAGACTGCTGAGGCTGAAAGGAATGCTCGCCTTTCTGCTCGATTCGATTCACTTGACTCCGAAGGTGGCCCTGGACCTGAACGATGTTAGTTTCTACTCTCACTCATCTTTTTTATATAACGAAAAGAAGTTGCTACTTCCTTTTTTTAGAATTTTGTTCAAATTTGGGGAAAATGTTGCAGCAGGTTGACAATTCATCTAACGTAATTAATTAGAGTTTTTTTAGTTCGGTTAGGGATTTGTACTTAGAGAAGCGCTAGTGATAAAAATTTGCTACCTATAATTGTTTTCTCTATGATTTTGTGACGGGAGATTGATAGTCGGGATAATGGGTAAAGAGTCTCTAAGGAAATGTTTTAGTCTGGTTAGAGACTTTTATTTAGAGAATATCTAGGTTTAGGATACCTTAATTTTAACAGGTTAGAAACTGCTTGTTCTTATAATTGTTTTTTCTTTTGGTATTTGTGTTTTGGATAAAGGAAAACTGCTGTAGGTTGATAATCCGTGTTATGAAATTACCCTGCAAGGAGTGTGTTTAGTTTGGTTTACAGACTTGAATCTAGAGAACAGCCAACTTTAGAAGACTAAAATTGAATGTTTTGGTGTTCACCCTGTTATCTGTGTAGATTTTTTCACGAGGAGCTTTTGTGGTTTTATTGAGTGCATTCCATATGTTTTTCTGTTTTGGTTTAATTTATTTTCTGCTATTGATTAATTGAAAGATGTTAAATTGCTTTTGTGAATGACACTGTGTTAAGGTTTCACCTACATTTTGTAAGCATGCAGAATTAGAGAAGTGAATAAAGAAGTTAGGACCTACTTCTAGTAGAAGTTGATTTTGTTCATCTGTGTGTGAAGAAAAAAACAATTAGAGAAAGGAACACTCAAATATTGCTTGTACTTATCTTCACCTTTGTAGGACCCTGTTACGTTATTTAGAAAGTGGAATAACTTGAAGATTATTGAGTTGCGGTCTTCATTTTCAGAAAGAATAGAAAGATCATGAAATAGGGAATTTTTTTTGTACTTAATGTATATCTGTGTTGTTTGGTCCCTTGCTCTGGCCATTTTGCTTATGAGCCTCCAGCTTCATGTTGTTTACATTGTAAATGTGCTAACTAGTTGGATTGGGTTCCAGCTATTATTTTATATACATCTAAGAAGCACTTAATGGTAGGCTGTATATTTGTCACTTTGTCATTGTTACTTAGTTTTTAGGAGAGAGCTGGCTTTGTATAGCTAATCCAACTTACCCTCAACGGCTCAACTTGGTCTCCAGCACTTGCTGAAGTAGTCAGAGAAGTTGGCCAACAGAACTTAATATGCTGATTTTAGTCAGAGATATTAGTTGTTTGATTTCTGGGTCACCAGCACTTAAGTAATATGTAATTTGTGCTGGGTATCTGAGATATTTTTCAGGTTATGCAATTCTGATGTACTGAACATCCCAAAATGTCTGATAAGTGATGATTCAGACATGGATGGTGTCCCCCCGCCCTTTTTTTTTTCTTTTGAGATTACCGGTAAGATTAATAAAGGTTTAAATAAGTAGTAGAGAGCTAATGAGGGGAACATCTGCAGCCATTGAAGGATGGATTATTTTAGTCACTGGAGTTAATGAGGAGGCACAAGAAGATGATCTTCATAATACATTTGGTGAGTTCGGGGAGATCAAGAATTTGCATTTGAATCTGGATCGTCGTTCTGGATTTGTCAAGGTGAACTGGCTCTTTTCTTTCTCGGAATGTTTAGCTGCTTCTTTGGGTTCTGGGTGTTGCACATATGATGTTATATGAATTGCATTCCCATTGTATGCTTTAATCTAATAAACTTTCCTATCAAAAGATTTTGGATGATGACAATTGTTTCAATCAAGAAAATTTTGTTGAAGATTATAAGTGACAGACATTCCTTGTTCCATGTAACTATGTTAGAGCATTTCCTTGATGAATCTGTAATGGAGTAAATGGAATAAAATAGGATCAATGTTATGTTAATTATGAGGGAGTCCAGATAGATACTTTTCTTTGTTTTTAGTTAAGTTTCTGCGTTTGTCTTGGTTTGGAGTGGTATAGTTATTATAAAGTTTTCCATTTTGACAGGGTTATGCACTTATTGAATATGAGAACTTTGAAGAAGCAGAGAGAGCTATCAGTGAAATGGATGGGAATGAGCTGCTCACTCAGACTATTCATGTTGATTGGGCATTCAGCAAAGGTCCTTTTAGAAGGAGAAATGCTAGGAGGAGGTATCTTCTTGGTTAATCCAATTAGTGTAATTTTGTGTGTAAAATAGCTGTGAAAAAATGTTGCCTGAATCAAGGATACACTTTTTCACTTTTAATCAATGTGGGCAAATGTTCTTCCAGAAGCATAGATTTTTACCCTCTTCTTGAGAACAAGTCGGGGTCTCAAATTTATTCGCAGAGATTGGAATAACCACTTTTTAAACATTTGCAACTGGATAAATGTTATGATGTACAGTAATTGTTTTCTTGTGAACTTTTTCACTATAATGCATGTCGTTTAACTGTATAGCGTTCATCTCCATAGGAGTGGAATTGTCACTTGCCTCCCTCATATGCTTTTTGTTGATAAAAGTTACCAACCCATTTCCTGTATCCCATGATTCAGCTGTCAGTTGTGTGTGTGTGGAATCAAATGACAACCACCTATTACTAGGACTCCATTTTATTTAAATGGCTGGCAGCTGGATAGCTTGCGGATCAAAATTGTCTTAATTTTTTGCCTCATTTTTTGTTCTATGACGTTATAGTAGCTTTTTACTTCTATCAGAGCATTTCTCTGTGGAGGTAATGGACAGTGTATCCTTCAGTTCGCTTAAATTTTCTTTTTTGCTCCCTGTTTTCTGATGGTAAGCATAATTGTTTGATTTATTTTCTCTTACTGTTGATCTAGTTTTGGTCAAATCCCAGCTGAGATCATTGAATTAGGTTTCCCATTGATCATATTGTAGGCAAAAATTGAGAACTTATCCCTCAATACATAACTAGAAAAGTTCCAAAACTGTTTAGCAGAAGTTTGAGTAGGATTAGCTCAATGATTAAAACTAGTTCTCAGTAGCCTTATTAGTAGACAAACTGCAAACTCTTATCAGATTTCTCATCGGGTTTATTTGTCAAGTTCGCCAGCAATTAGAGAGCTATTTGCTTTGCAATATACATATGATTGCTATGGTTGTATGAACATGTGAAGTGATGGATTAGGTTTTCCTAACATCATTATGGTCACAAAATGATTGTCTGAAGATTTATGCATTTCTCACCCTCCCATGGATAGGTGTCCCCAGAGCAGTTTGGGCTTTTATTTAGCTTTTGGAGAGGGGTGCGAAGGTGGTGGAATTGGTGCAAAAAACACTAGGAATGTGTCTGTGGGGTATGGGTTGCCATTTACAGTCAAATATAGGATAGGCACTTCACATTTTCCATTCGAAACTAACACGTGTCTTGTTGGGGATTTTCCTTTTTGGCAAAAAGGGAGTTGGATACCTTATGATGAACTCTCACATAACCTGGTTATAAATAGGACTCTATTACAGCAATGATGTAAGTCTGCATCTGTTTCCTGGAAGTTTGTTAACCCTTGTTTAGTTATTACAGATGAGCAGTGTCTCCGAGGTGCCAAGCAGTTGTAAAGGTGTTTCTAATGTATCCATTTTAAAAAGAACATAGGATGCTTCAGTTTGTCTTGGTTATGCGCAAAATGTCATGACTCTGCTAGTAATTGTTGAAGCTACAGACTAATAACTGGGTTGCTCAGCCACATCAATTTGTAAATACCAACTTTAGTTGTTGGTGCCCCCTTCATAATGTTAGAAAAATAGGAAGAGTTAAGAGGATTTTCTAGTCAGTTCGTGCCTTTTTGAGCTGATAGGAAGACTACTGACTTGCGAGAAACTTGTTGCTCTCTTGAGTCAATTTAGAGGAAAGTTTATCCTTGTCCTTTTAGATACTTCCCTTTATATGATAAATATTCATTTTTTATGATAGATCTTTATTTCTTATTCCAAAATAGAAAATGAAATTCCTATCCGACTACATTACTGCAAAATCTGTGTTTGAATGTTTGGAACATCACCTATATGGTTTCTGCATTGAAGAACTATCGACTAACATGTAGCTGTCCTCATCCTTGCAGGTCACCACGTAGTCATCGTTCTAGAAGTCCCAGGAGGAGATTCTAGTTCTACGCACACCTATTTGCAAGGATTGTGTCACTGACTTCTAGAGATCAGGCTCTATGAATTCCTGGTCTATGCTGTAATTCCATGTGTACGATTGTTCCTTTGCCAGTTTTTCTTTAATTTTCTGTTCCCCTAACTCTGCTCTAAGTGAATGCATCTCGAGCTTGTCTGGTGGTGTGCACTTCTCTGGCCTTTGTGAAAATTTAGATTCCTTTTGAGAATATTCGGAACTTTCCCAGTTATCATCTGAATTGAATATGGTTAATGGTTATCTTGATGGCGGCATTGTGAGTTGATTGTCATGTAACACATTTGTGGGTAAATTTGATGTGTTTCAGTAGTGTGTACTAACGAAAAGTGTCTGCAACTTACCTTTTGAGTACATTTCTTTTAAAGCATCAAATGAATTATAATTGCATCATTTTTTTAGCAGAAAGATTGAATATTCACTGTCTTGTACTCCAAACTATTAATCATGAAAGTTACTCCATTTGGAGTTCATGACTTTAGAATATTGAGTGAGAGCTAGCTTCGAGGGGGGCGAGTGGCACTGAAATTATAAAAACCAACTGTGGTAATTGAGAACTTATGGTAAAAGGTGGTGACGATAATATTATAAATCATGAGCATATGGTAATAATGACTTCTTTACTCTTTCTTTGAGGTAATTAATAATTAATTACCTTGGGAAAATTAAATTTATATCACGTTGGGGTTTGACCATTGAAACGACAAAAAGCAAAGCAAGTGCACGATGACGTCTGGCCTGCTGTGCCGTTTGGGTTTGGTGCGGACGTGGTCGTTGAGGCGTGGGGGTAGGGGCAATTATTTTACTCTATCACGTAACTATAACTAAATTTTCCCCGTTAATCACATTTTTAATGATTTTGTTTTACTGATCTTATTAATGATATTTTGAGATTCTAAATTTGACTACTATTCCTATTTTAATAATAGTATTAAATAACTATATAGAATAGAAAAGGAAAAAATATAATAGAATTTTCTTGATTTTTAAAATTAAACCAATAAAATGAAATATAGGGGTTAAGTAATATAAACTGAGGAAGGGTAAGAAAATGGGTATATGGTGTTTAAAGCGGGTTATTAGTATTATTATTTTATTAGTAATAGATACGAAAGTGTTGAAAGTCGTATAAAGAGATATTTTTGGTATAATAAAATTAAAATATTCACTATTTATTCACTTTGGTATACTTGATATAAATATATATTACAACTATAATCATTTACAAAAAATAAATAAATATAAAACACAATTTTTTTTTTGATAAAAACATAGTAAAAAAAAGTTGAACTCAAACTCAATTTGTTGTTAAATATGATTAAAAACACTTCAACGCTGAGAGCGAAGTTGTTTGTTTTTCAAGAACATAGATAACTCAACTCTGTGTGTGTATGTGTGTGAGAGAGAGTTTTCCTACTCAGCTACTCTATCGTGTCTGACTTGGGGGGTCTCTTTGCTTACTTCTTTGCCATTATTCTAGACCCAGCTTCCCCTTCCCGACCTTTTACTCTCCAAAAATCCAACACCCATTAAGCAAAACAAGCTAATCACTTGTATTACCCTTTTTTTCTCCCTTAATCAAGTGTATTTTGTTCTTGTTGAAAAAAGGGGTTATTAGAATCTGTTGTGTCTTTGTTCAGATCCAAGTTATCAGCTTTTTTTGTTTCCCCTTTGTATCTTACTTGGTAAGCTTGCTTTGCCTCTTTATTATACAGCTGTTTTTATTCAGTATGCGACTGTGTCGGTCTCTTTTTCTTGTTTTCTTGCTGACTGATGAGGTAAAGTTGTTATCTTTTAGACCCTTCTAGGGTGTTTTGACTTACTTCTTTTTAGTTCATGTTATAGAGGTGGATCTTGGATTTTTGTAGTAGTAGCTGTCCTGCTTATTTGTGGAAGTGAGTGCAAACTTAGTATAGATTCTTGAAATTATTTTACATTATATGTACTATGTAGTTCAAGTTGAGAACATTGGATTCCCCTGTAGTGTTCTATGAGCTGTGGTGTTTCTTGTGGCAACATGCTGGTGGTATTTGATATCTTTTGCTAATAATCTTGTACATTCTCCCATTTGGATGCCATTAAGTATTCTATATATCCTGCAAATTGGGTTTTTGCATTGCTTGTTTATTGTTAATTTATTGAGATATAGAGACATGCTTTTTTGATATTCTGTTCTTTATGTTGTGGTTTGTGTTTGTGTCAGTTGAATTAGATCGTACCTATGCTCAGAGTTGATAGTTAATTTGATCATGCAGCTGAATTCGAGGATCTGCTTGGTTTAGCTTAGACACATTTTAGCGCGTATTGTCAAGCAGCTTTGTTGATATCGGTACTCTGCTGCAGAAGTTTCTCAAGGCATTTATGAACTTTTGACTCAAATGTTGATGGAAACCGCGAGATTGAAGTAGGTGGAAGCATTATACAATAATGGGTGGCCTTTGCTCTAGAAGAGCCACCAGTGAGAATACAACAGGTCGTTCCATACCACATGTCAACGGTCACTTCAACTATGGTGCTGGAACAGTTTATCAGTCGCATAGATTGCCCTCACAGGCAAATAATGATTCTGTGCAATCTCCACTGGGGGAAAGCACGGAAAATCAACCAAGTGAACCAGTGTTCTCTTTTCCAGAGTTGAATGCAGCTTCCCATGGGGTTGATATGGATGCTATCAATGATGGAATTCCTCGATTGTCTAGGGTTTTATCAAATAAAACCAGACCAACAAGGTCAAAGCAAGTTGCCATGGCAAAGGTGATTAGTCTCCTATTCGTTGTTATTTCCTTTGTCCTATGGCCTGATGCTTCTGTCTTTTTCCTATTGCATTTGTGATTATGTAAAGTATTTCCATTTCACTGTCTTGAGAATGGCCAAATGTCACATAGGTTGTAAAAAATGAAGATACAAAGACGAATGAATAATTTATAAAAAAAATTGGATGAATAATTTAAAGGCAAACAAAGAGTAAAATAAACAAGTGAGAATAATAGAGAGGATATTATAACTGTCTTGGAAATCCAATGAAATGTTAAAGGAGCACACAATGTTCTATAACTGTGATAGTTGTGGTGTGCCCTATGTGAGAATAGCATAGAGGGTAGACTTCAATAGTGCTACTTTCTCTCTCTTAGACAAATACTCTCTTCCCTCCACCACCCTCCTCTAGAATTTCTTCATTGTAGGTTGTCACAAATCTTTATTTTTGAATTTTCTCTTCCAAGGCACCCCAAAGAGGCAAAGACGATATTGACAATTCGGTCACTTTTTGCAAGTTGCACTTACAAGTCCGTGCCAAGCTGCCCCCAAGGCCTAGCTTGAGTGGCAAAAGGTGGAGGATTTGTGGCTTAGGTCGCAGGTTCATGCCCCACACCATGCGAAGCAAAGCCCGGTATTTAAGTGGAGAAGGGTAGAGGGGCAGGCCCATTATCCACCGAGTTTAGAAGGCTGTGATTGGTCCAAAGGGCGGGTCACAGACAGATTTCTCGGTTAAAAAAAAAAAAGTCCGTCCCAAGCTGTGAATGTCTTGTAACTCATCCATTAGCACTAACTCTGACTTATGAATACTGATACGAAGTCCTGATATAGGTTCAGACTATATAAGGTTTAACTAAGTATTGAGTGGTCTACGTCGAAGCCCTCAAAAGATTAATATTTCAGTGACAAACAATAAATGAGATATGTCTTTCCTTCCTCCGCTTCCATTACTACCTAGAGTTTCTTTATGAAACCAACATACCACCATACGCTCCATGAGTCTATTGAGGGCTTCCATCAAGAATAAAAAAGAAGCAGAGGTAATGGGTCCCCTTGCCTAATCCCTCTTAAGCTCCCCAAGAATCCAGTGGTTACCACTTTGAAGAATGAAAAGAAATACAGTGTCTTATCATGATGAAGCTCTCTTTTGAATCTATCGTTTATTCTCTTTATCAGTTCCTGTAAAGTTTTATCACATATTTGACCACTTGCTATTCCCCTCAAATAAAGTCCCTCTGGTCGTCTTTATGGTTTTTCACTAAAGATGCTGCAATGCTACTTTATCCTTAATTCATTTTTGAGCATGTAGATTCCCAAAGTTGAATTTAAAATCAGGATGAAATGTTCAGTTGAATCTATGGTTTACTCTCTCTCTTTCTCTATCAGTTTCATTCATGTTCCACCATATATTTGAATATTTCCATCCCCCTTAAATACAATCCTACTGGTCATCTTTCTCAATAGTTGTTAACAAAAGATGCTGCAATGCTGCTTTAAGCTTACTTTATTGATGTTGCACATAGAGAGGAAGATTATCTTGAACATCTTTTGGCAATAATTCTTGTTGTATTCAGTATTAACTAGTATAAGTACCCACGCTCGCACGAAAAATTTTAAAGATATTGGGCATAGAAAATGTAATGTGCTGAAACAAGTAAAGACAAAAGAGACTCCTCTTTCAATTAACTTTTTCTTATGCATCGCGAAGCTTTTTCTTCTTTTCATTGGATCAAACAATTTTCCAATTCACAGTCATAAATTTTCAGTTCAACACAATATCTAACATAAACTTCTGATATAGTGTAAAGCTTTTTCCGCAAAGATATAATCTTCAAAAGGAAAAACAGAGATTTATCTAATTAATAATTTTTTTTGAAAACTAGATTTATCAAACTAATATATTCTAACATTGATTGAGCATGTGAACCAAACACAAAATTTAGTTGAACTACTCTCTAATGTGATTGCATAGTAAATGACAGTTAGCTCTTAGGTCATTCTTTGGGCAGCTTTCCTAGCAATAAGTCTCTCTTTGGCTTTGATCTTGGTCTGTTGACTCCAACTTTCGGACTTCAGAAGTTTCATCATTTATACACGCTCATGTATCATGAAAATCATAACTAAATGATCTGATGGCAAAGAAAAAAGACCATCATAATTGCAAGCTGATGTAAAAGGGAAAAAAATGATCCAGTAGTAATGAGGCCAACAAAGAACAAAATCGGACAATGAATTCAATTTAATGTGTTAATGAATACATTTTTGCCGGATGGGTGTAGAATATTGGATGGCTGCATACAAACTATGATTCAACCAACTGAACAAAAAATAAACTATTAACTCGCAGATAGTGTAATATCAGACTACTGGCAATAATTGTATCCAGTATTAATTAATTTCCTAAAGATGAAGATTAATGGTTATATTTCTAAATATTACTCTCCTTTCCAATTTATGCGATGGTGTTTGAGTGGGCATGGAGATTAAGAAATAACAACGGAAGACTTTTGAAACTTGTGGTCTATAATAATCCATAGATATTTGTGTGACTAAAAATTATCTCACTAAGGGTAAAATAAGTATTTTAAAGTTAATTTTTTACTAAAATGTAGAAAGATGTCATTTGGTATTTTAAAGTTAAATTGTTAAACGTGTCATTCTTTCTGGAATTGACTAAAAAGGGAAGAGTGTCACATCAATTGAGGACAAAGGGAGTAAAATTTAATAATTTTATATTTGCTTGACAGGTTTCAGAAGTGAGTTCACTTTTGGGCAGAGCTGGTACAGTGGGGCTTGGCAAGGCAGTAGATGTGTTGGATACTCTTGGTAGCAGCATGACAAATTTAAACCTAAGTGGTGGCTTTGCATCTAGCATGGCAACCAAGGGAAATAAAATTTCCATTTTGGCATTTGAAGTTGCAAATACAATTGTCAAGGGTGCCAATCTTATGTATTCCCTTTCAAATGAGAACATTAAGCATTTGAAGGAAGTGGTTCTCCCTTCTGAAGGTGTGCAGCTGTTGATATCAAAAGATATGGATGAGCTCTTCAGAATTGCTGCAGCAGACAAAAGGTGTCAAAGAGTCTGAAATAACTTTTGCGTACTTTCATTTTCTTTTGGTTCAAGAGTGAGATAGTTGTTGTAATTTGACAGGGATGAACTGAAAATATTCTCTTGTGAAGTGGTTCGCTTTGGAAATAGTTGCAAAGATCCTCAATGGCACAACTTAGACCGTTACTTTGAGAAGTATTTAAAACTAACTTTAGTCCAGTTTTTCTGCTTTGTTGTTACCACTTCAAAAATGAATATTCACATTATCTGTAGTTCATTCCATTACGTTTAGGTTGGAATCGGAATTGACACCTCATAAACAACTAAAAGAAGAAGCTGAGACTGTGATGCTGCACTTAATGACCTTGGTACAGTATTCAGCAGTAAGTTCCATCTCAGCATCTACACTTCTTGACCTATTCTTTCCCTATTTGTTTCATTTTTTTATTTTTTTCCGTTAAGTAATGCTCCCTCCGTCCCAATTTATCTGAAGTGTTTGACTGAGCTCGGAGTTCAAGAGGAAAAGGAATACATTTGAAACTTGTGGTCTAGAATAAGCCATGAAATTTTTAATGGCTGTGAATCATTTCATTAAGGGTAAAATGGGAAGATCGAAGTTACATTGTTACTAAATATGAAAATAAGTCATTCTTTTTGGACTGACTAAAAATGAAAGAGTGTCACATAATTGGGATGGAGGGAGTAATTTCTTTTGATAATGAAGTATTCTGTTATATAATATATATACATAAGTAGAGTATCTCACACAAAAACATAATTCTTAGGTCTCAAGTTCGAAACCCACTAGGTGCAAACAATTTCTGAGGGCCATCGGACTGGGTAAAACCTGAATTAACCGTGGTGCACTTGCGGGAAACTCCTTGCCGAGGGCCTGTGCACCCCCGGGATTAGTCGGGGCTCAAAGAGACTCGGACACCCGGTGCAAATCAAAAAAAAAAAAAAACATAATTCTTTATGAAGAGCAATAATTCATTAGCTCATAGGGTGTTCCAATTTTTTTTTTTTTAAAAAAATCCTCGACTTGTACAATGAGTAATTTAACTCTTCAAATGCTATTTTGGTTTTGTTCTTTCCATATGGTCCATATAAGCGTTAGAGGATCCCTCCTGAATTTCCACCCGAGTTGCATATTTATATAACCCTATCCGACATCATTCATTCTATTCCCATCATGTTACAAATTCTACACTATAATTGGTCTACCACTTGAAAGTTTAGTATGGATGCATCAGTTCCTGCTTAATGCCCACCCATGTTATGATACTTGGATTAGCTTAAAGATTTGTGAATATTTCTCTGCAATTCCAGTAGTTGGAGTAGATTATATGAATCCTCTTTATTATGATCCAATTCATTCTAATTAAATGATTTCTCTTTTGAGACATATTATGGATTTTACATGGATATACACATTTTTATCTAGAAAACAAAAATTTCTAGTAAAGGTCAGATCTAATATGTGTGTCTATATGAGCATGTTGTTCAATTGGTTCTATTTTTACCTAACACTACATTGATTCTGAGTAGGTATTTTTTGGACAATTTCTTACCTAGTGGTATATGTGGTTCTCTTTTGTTACTGTCAAATTATTATATTGTCATAAATTGTAAACAAGTATCTGGTTCGAGTAAATTGTAATTATTATGATCTTTGCAGGAACTGTACCATGAATTGCATGCATTGGACAGAATTGAACAAGATTGTCGACGTAAAGCCCAAGAAGAGGATACTTCAAATGCTACTCAGAAAGGTCATCTATCCACATATATTCATATTGTGCTCTATCTTTTTTACCTAACTATTTTAAATTAGCAGATCTGCATTAGCTCTAAGTTTATATAAACTATTTCTATACAATGAACGTCCTCCAGTTTCTCATATCATTAGGAACTTAATCACCAGCATGTTAGGTATTGTGGGCCTAGACAGAACACTCCTGCTTGGGGTTTCCACAGGGTGCTACAAATAGCTTAATGAAGAAATCTTGAACGGGTAGATTCTAGCTACTATTGTTGTTTTCTAGATATGTATTCTGAACATGGTTTAAGACCTGGTTGGCTCAAGTCCACTTTTAATTCTGATGCTGCCATTGAAGTCCTCCTACACCTTCATTTGCAAAAGAGAAGTAAGCTCTATGGATGGAAGTCATAGCTGGAGAATATTGGGAATCAATTAGATTTAGGAATCATATTGAATCTGATAACTAATTCAAAAATATAGATATATAGACATCTTACTGATTCTAAACAGCATTGAGGACATTGTTTCCTTGTGGTTACTGTTTGCCGAGACTATTCTGTACTTTTAGTTGGTGTAAAGTTTGTTTGTGTAATGTCATGTGATTCTGTGGAGGACGTGAGACTCTTGTTACTTAATCTAGTAACCTTTGTTTACTCTTGGATTTTCTTCTTTTACTTTTGTCTTTAGTATCTGTTTTCATCCTACTGATTTCTTATATTGTTGTTCTAATATTCCTTTTAACATATAAATATGCAGGAGATAGCCTTGCAATTTTGAGAGCAGAGTTGAAAAGTCAAAAGAAACATGTTAAAAGTTTGAAAAAGAAGTCTCTCTGGTCGAAGATATTGGAAGAGGTAGCAATTCAGTCCTGCTTTATCTTTTACTTTGATCTTAAATTTGATACTGGTAATGTGGTATCTAGTTTCTACTTACTGCACAAGATGGGTGGTCTGTTTAAGATAAATTGTCGAGGTTTCTTTCAAATTTCAATTGACTATGCTAACATCTGCTTTGCCATAATTGAAGGTGATGGAAAAGCTTGTGGACATTGTCCACTTCCTCCATTTGGAGATCCATGCTGCGTTTGGCAACACTGGTAATGCTTTGGAAACTTCAAGTTAACTTTTTATCATGATTCTTGGATCATTGTTGTCTGTCTATATCGTGATTAACTTTAAGATTTACATCTTGCTTGTGTCAATTGCTCGTTTAGTTTTAAGTGTAAACAACAATTTGTTTCTACATTATAGACTAGAAAATTAGCACGTCCTGCTATTCACTAGGTGAGTAAAGATCTGTTTTACCAACGGCTACCTATCAATTTTATCTGTTATGTACAAACAGTTACTGTTGCTGATGCACGTGTGGTGATCAAGGGAAATCATAATCTAGGGTGAACTATGAGTTATCGGACTTTATTATGCAACTAAGAGAGTCAGAGTCATTGTCATGGCAGAACAATCCGTGCTTGTTTGTTATTGCCTATGCTTATATTACAGCTCATAATACTGATTCATTTATTCCTATAAGGAAGGTATATTTTGTTTTATGAGGCAGGAACAGACAAAATCAATCGAAACAGTTAAATATTTTTTTAACTCGTATTCTATAGGTGCTGAGCGTTTAGAGTTAAATCATTTCTTTCATGTCTTCAATTTGTTTTTGAGCGACTGAATTGTACAATTTTTGACCTGACTGCTATAGTTTTGCCAAACCTTGCAGATGGAGACCGACCAATAAAAAACAACCATCAGAGATTAGGATCTGCTGGTCTTGCATTACATTATGCAAATATCATTACTCAGATTGATACGCTTGTAAGCATCTCATGCACATACAATTATTAGAGAATCAGCATTTTTGACGCTATCATTTAATCTTTTGATTTCATTCATTTCCTTGATGGAAATGTGGAATGAAGTTGATATCTTTTCCTCCAAAGCTAAACTACTTTTTTTGTTTCTCGTCATAAATATATCAAGCATTTATCTTCCTTGTAAATCATCATCTTAATCCCAATAGATATTCTCTCATCTCTTTATATGTTTCATAAAGCTGTATGCTCTAATATCTATCAGGAATCACAATAAAGAATGGAGGTCTATCAATTGGACCAAAAACAAATGCTGCAATAACTGCCACAGTGAAAATACTCAAATTGCCATTGTCTTTGTGAATCTCACATCATAATTAGAATTTTAAATCGATAGCTAGAACTCCCAAGATCAGGTGAATTGTTCATGTGAAGATAGCAGTACTTTAAGGTTGTGATCCACTATAGAAGGCATTTGAAATCTTACTCTCAAGTGCTTTCATGATTTTTCATCTCACTTCCTGTTTTAGTATTGTATTTTTTTTTTTTGAAGAACTCGAATCATTAGTAGGTGGGTTTATTATATTAACTTAGGCATTTGTTTTTTCTTTTTGACTTGAATTTGATGTTTGACTTCGTTTGTTTTTTTTTGAAAAAAAAACATGTAATCTTTTCTATGTTACCCAAACTTTATGGTCCTGATGTATAGCTTGTAATCTTTTCTTTGTTACCCAAACTTTATGGTATGCCTCATGTTCGGGTCTTGGGGACCTGTAAATATTTGGAAGTCAATTGTTACTCACTTAGCTGGAACGTAGATTAGTTCAAATGAGATTTTTTGGTAACCCAGCCATAGTTGTGGTGCCAAAGCTATTTTTATGAGTTATATTTCTAATAAATATTCTCGCTAGGCAAGCTAGATACATTGTATGAGAATTTTTATGAGAAATGCTTACTCTCTATGTTTAGGCAGACTCTTCAAAATCCCTGCCGCACCCATGCTGACACGACATGGGTGTGGGTGTGGGATCCATAACTGATTTGGTCAACTTATCTTGGTAACTTTGACCACATTCTAGACCGAGAAGTATAGATTGATTGGGTATTTAGTTTGATATATGGGTTTATGTCCTATATATATATGAGAACGCTTTTCTATTACGTGAGATAAGAATAAAATATTGGTGTAACCCTCAGGGGTTGGCCTGCTGGCAATTGACTTGAGCTTTGGGGTTTGCTCCCTTTCAAGGTCTCAAGTTCGAAACCCACTAGGTGCAAACAGTTTCTAAGGGCCATCGGACTAGGTAAAACCTGAATTAACCGTGGTGCACTTGCGGGAAACTCCTTGCCGAGGGCCTGTGCACCCCCGGGATTAGTCGGGGCTCAAAGAGACTCGGACACCTGGTGCAAATCAAAAAAGAATAAAATATTGGTGTTTAGAAGAAATGAAGTTTTATTAGTTTTAGTTCTATAACTTTAACTAATCGATATATTTACTTTTTATGTCGTAATAAACATTTATTGGTCATATCCCTGCACCCGTATCCGAACTCGGATTCATACCCGAATCCTAAAATTTATGTGATGAAGAATCCGACCCTTAGATCCGCATTCATGTCCGAGCAGCATAGCAGTTACTGTAGTACCCTAAATTCGGGTGTTTCTCCATTTTAGCTCTCTTTCTTCAGTCAGTAGAGGTGCCTAAGTAATGGAATCATACTTCTTACAGTCTCACAATCGTGCTGAAATTGTAACAAATTGGTATTCTGGATTAGTAATGTTGTCGAATTGTATGAAAAATATTTGTAAAATTATGTTATTTGTTGACATTTCTAATCAGAAACGTAAAGTAAGTATCATATTTTATATGATCAGGTCACACGATCCGGTTCGGTGCCCCCAAATACAAGAGATGCTTTATACCAAGGGTTGCCACCAAGCATTAAGTCAGCTTTGCGATTCAAATTACAATCCTTCCAGCTCAAGGAAGAGGTACTCTTTATTTTGTCTTTCAAGGGTTTTTTGTGGGGTATCCTCAAGTTTCTGCCTTCTAGGCCGTTGAATGTTAGTAATACTCCAGATACTCTTATTGTGCAGTTAACTGTGCAACAAATCAAGGCTGAAATGGAGAAAACGCTGCAGTGGCTTGTTCCCATGGCAACCAACACAACCAAGTAAAACATCAATTTTCTAGCAATATATTCTTCAATTACAGCTTTCCAGTGATTCTTCATATGTTTCTTTGTCCAAAGAGGCTTTTCTGGTCAGCTATATTATATCAGTGGGTACTCTAAATTAATTCTAATTTGAGTTTTCTTGAGACTGGTGTTCCGATAGGCGAGGGATGTGAATCCAGATCGTACTAAAAACAAAGATTTTTTTAAAGAAAATGATAGATTTCAATATTCATTGGGGTTGTATGCTTGGAGGTTCTTTCTTTTTCTCTTGTAGATTTTAAATGAGCTAAATTGAGCAATGTTAAATAAGGGCAATTGCATGAAGAATGCTATGTTGTTTGCCCATATAGTATATTTGGATTAGAAAAAAATAAAATCATGTAGAAGAAAGGAGAGCAAAAGAGTGTCTTGTTTCTGTGTTTTGGTTTTGATGGTGAGAGAATGTAAAAAAGAGTTGCTTCTTATTAGATTCCTTGATGTGCTTATGTTTCAGTTCCTTGGCTAAGATCAAGTGTAGTGTCTCATCTTATCAGTATAGCATCCTTATTTTTCTCCTTAATAACTCAGGCCTTTGGCCTACTAAGGGGTTGCATTGGAGTTTTCTTCCCTCAACTTCTGTCCATTTTGTGTGAAAAGGTATATGTGTTATTAAACTATCTTCTCCGTCTCCTTTTTTCTGATGTAGATCCACTTCCTTTACTCTTACTTTACAGGGCCCACCATGGCTTTGGATGGGTTGGAGAATGGGCAAATACAGGGTGAGCTCAATTATAAGAAACTTGTTCTTTACCGATTGAACCAATTTTATGGCAAGTATTTATATTCATTTGGTCTGACATGAACAGGAAACCTGCTGGCCAGACTGATCTACTTCGAATTGAGACACTATATCATGCTGATAAGGAGAAAACCGAAGCTTATATTCTTGAACTGGTGGTGTGGCTTCACTATCTTGTCACTCAGTCGAGAAGTTCTACAAATGGCGGAATCAGATCTCCAGTGAAATCTCCATGCTGTTACCCTAATCAAAAGATGAATCAGTTAACACACAACCCAAGTTCTCCATCTTCCACATTAACAATTGAAGACCAAGAGATGCTTCGAGATGTAAGCAAGAGAAAACTGACACCCGGAATTAGTAAGTCCCAAGAATTCGATACTGCAAGAACTAGGTTGAGCAAGTTCCACAGGCTGAGTAAGAGTAGTAACCATTCCCCTATACGTGAAACCAAGAAGGATCCCTTTCCCATCAGGAGACCGTCTTCTGTTCCAGTGATCGATTTTGACATTGATCGACTCAAAGCTTTGGACGTCATTGATAGAGTGGACACAATCCGAGGTACATAATGGTAAACTGATATAGCTGGGTTGGCAGAGAGGGGATCCTTTATTTGAGGCATCATTTTCTGCTGCATTTGGTTATCTTCTTTATGCTAATGGCTGCCTTTCTGCATGAGCCGATCATTTTCCTCTGCTGCCGTTGTATTATGGCCTAGTTTGTGATGGGGAACCAGATATCAGAATAGCGTTCAAAATCTGCTATCTGTTCTGGTGCAAATTTTCTGGTAAATTTAGGGTACTATGATGAGTGAAAGTATTCTGGCCTGTTTTGGTATTGTCTGGTATCTTGAAACCTCTGTGCTTGGCCTGTTTTGGTAATTGTCTGGTATCTTGAAACCTCTGTGCTTGCAAGAGCTGGTGGATAGGTTTGATAGAGATTTGAGCTTTTTAGGGGGAGTGAATGAATGTGACTGCTACAATTCCATCATCATATGTACATAATGTTCTATTTATTTTAACCTTAATAATCAAAAGCTTGTTCTTTGTTTCTCCTATATTGGTCCTTGCTCCTTTGTTCCTTATGAATGGAGTGTTTTGAGAGTATTTCTTTGCTTACCACACTGTACCTGTCTTTTCTTCTTGTTTTTTGTCTCACAAAGATAAATCGCTTGTCTACCTCAACATCCATTGAATATCCTTCATATGTCTAATTTATGTAACTCACTTTCTTTTTTAGTTAGTCCTAAAAGAGTGATACATTTTTATATTTAGTACCAACAATTTAACTTTAAAGTATTAATTTTATCTTGAATAAATTGATTTATAGTGACACAAACATTTATTCCAATCATTTTAAAAAGAATGACTTCATTTCCTTTTTAGTTAGTTAAAAAAAAAAATGACCTCTTTTTTTTTTTTTGGTAATATTTTAATTTCAGTTTTTCACGTGGTATGTTTAAGATCACAAGATTAAAAGACAATTTTGTACATTTGACATAACTTTAATTTAGGACCTCAAGATTTAAATTTTCTTTATCTTCTTAAACTCCGTGCCAAGTTAAATTAGGTCATTCTTTTTTAAACGGAGGGAGTACATATTTATATAAACAAAAAATTTCAAATGTTAGTCTATCTCTCTTAAATTTAATGTCAGAATGTCGCATAAATTAGGATAATGGAGTAATATTTGTATGATTCTTTAAAATTGTGTGGGGTTACACACAAAATGTGTGCACATACCAAGTAAAATAGGTGCATAGACAAGGGTGGATCTGGAGAGTCGATAAATATTACAAAGGTTAGATTAGTTGTTGAGGAGGTTCAAAATTCACTCAGAGGCTTTAAGTTCAAATTTCAGGCACTATATTTTTTGAACCCTAAATAGTCCACCCTTTAACTAGAAGTCTCAAGCTGTGTATGTAAAAAAAATAAAATCCACCCTAAGAAAACAACACAAAAAAAAAAGAAGAAACTCTTTTAAAAGCTAACGGTCACTTTTTCAAGATTTCATTTCAAAAACACAACCCTCGTATCCCTCTGTCTTTGTAACAAATCCTCTGTCTCTTTCTCTTCTCTCTCCCATGGCGGAAAAGCAAGAATCTTTGGGAAAACCCAATTCGCAGAGTGAAGAAGAGAAGAAGATTCCAGTGTTTACAGTGCTAAAGAATGGCGCCATCCTCAAGAACATCTTTCTTCTTGACAATCCCCCGGCCACACCTGTTGCAATCACAGCAAATCAAGAATTTGAAGAGATTTTGGTAGTGGGAAGACACCCAGATTGTAACATTGTATTGGAACACCCAAGCATTAGCAGATTTCACCTCCGAATTCACTCTAATCCCTCTTCTCATTCCCTCTCTGTTATTGATTTGTCTTCGGGTAACTCCTAAATCAAACTCTGCCTTTGAGAAATTTTTCTTGCTGTTTCAGTATTAAGTATGTAGATTTCTTGATTTTGTATGAGGTCAGCATACCAGAAAGATAATACTCTTTTTGTCCAATTTGCGTGACACTTTCCTTTTTAGTCCGTCCCAAAAGAAGGTTATTTTTCTACAATTAGGACGATTTTAAATCAAAAAGTGAAATTTTACATCAGCTTTTTCTTAGTCTTGCATATTAGGGATTTTTATGAATGTATTGTTGTTCCTTGAAAATCATTTTCTCTTGACTAGACAAGAAATCCATGAGTTCACATTTCTTTTTATTGTTTCTCAAGTTTCTCACTATGATTTGTTGCTGCTTCAGTCCATGGGTCATGGATTTCTGGAAACAAGATTGAACCACGGGTTCGAGTTGAGTTGAAAGAGGGCGATAAGATGAAGCTAGGAGGTTCAAGAAGGGAATACATGCTGCACTGGATTCCAATAAGTCGCGCATATGATTTGGAGAATCCATTTGTAGCTCCACTAGGTGAGGCAGAACCATTCAAAGAAATGGATGGGAAAGAACATCAGGTGAGCTGTAGTAGTAGTAGTAGTAGTATACACCTGTATGTTTTCAACTATTTTGTCCCCTTAGTGTCTAATTTATCATATATTTTTTCTAGGATGAGAATGGCTTTGCTCTTCAGAATGCGGGTAATGATTTGGTGCAGGATCAAGATTCATCATTTTCTTGTTCGAGTTTGTTGCCATACATTAAATGTCCAACTCCATCAGCTCCTCCAATGCCTGAGGAGATGAAGTCCTCATTTCCCTATGGTGATGAGGAAGTAAACATAAATCCACTTGAGAAAATACATGGAGAGAGTGAAATCAGTTTGCTGCAGCCTGCTTACGAACCTGACCAAGAAAACAGCAGTCCGCGAGCCCTTCTTGTCTCAGGAGGGTTCCAAACAGAAAATGCAGATAGTCCTCCAGTAAGATCTCAGCAAAGATGTTTGAACATTTGGTCTAGACGGGGAAAAGGTTCCAGTGTTCAGATTCAAACTGGTCGAGATAGAGCTTTAATTGAAAAAGTTGACATTGATACTGAAGTTCACACACTTGATCATGAGAAGGTTGCAATGGAATCAGTTTTCAATGATCCTTTTTCTAGTGGAAACAAGGATGAAGAAGATGCCTTCACTCCAGACAAAGAGAACCATGTTCCTAGTTCTCTCTTACTTGGGTCCGAGAAGAACTCATGTCATACTGATGGACAAACTACAAAACCTATGCTTTCTTGTTGTATGGATGAGAATGGTGAAGAGAATTTTACTCTGGACAAAGTGGATTTTTCCGCAAACACTCATTCACCAAGGTCAACGAAGAAGATGAGCTGTTCAGAACAAATTAAGAATCCAAAATCTTTTAGGTCTTCCCCAATGAAAGAGACTTTTGATTCCATACTCACACAAGCTGAAGGTCTTGAATATTACACAGAAAATGTCGAATCATCTACAATTCTCTCAAATATGAGTAAGAATAGTGAACAAATTTTCACTCCAGATAAAGAGAATATGACACCTGATAGTTATTCAATGAGATCAATAAAGAAGGGAAACATAGAGAAGGTAAAGCAACGAAAACCATTTGCGAAAGAAAATTTGAATGACAAAGTTCTTGAAGAGAAAATATCAGCAAGTCTTGCTTCTAGAAATAAGGCAAGAATGGAGGTAACCATGCTGAAGAACAGAACAGATAGAGTACCATTTCAACCTCTGCTTGTGACCAACTCCCCCAACAAGACCAAATCAGAATCTCCAGAACGGAAGGTCAAGTTGAATGCTAAACCAGTCAAGTGTCAAGAAATCATTGAGGCATACCCCTTTGCTGTAAGTTCATTGACATGCTTCTTATGTGAAATAACTTCTTTAAGATTTCTAATCTATCGTTAAAACAATATCCACAGAATAACAATGCCAGGGAAGAGAAAAGAAGGTGGACCATGGTAGTGGATATCACCTCTTTGTTAAACAAAGAGTCAAGAAAAGCTTTGCAGCTTTTGCAAGGTCTCAAAGGGACTTGCCTGATAATTCCCAGAATTGGTAATGAACTTACTTTAGCACTCCCTCAGAAAAGTTCCTAACATCCTCAAATATTTCAGTAACTTTTCTTTCCAAAACCGCTTTATGTGATCTTTATCTATTCCTTGATATTAGTCTTAAGAGAACTGGATTACATGAAGAGACGTGCCAGCTTTTTCAGAAGAGCAACAGAAGTATTTGCAGCATTAGACTGGATAGATGATTGCATGGTAAATGCAAAATCATGGGTTCATGTGCAGAGTTGTGTAGAGGAAACAAGGCCAGTGGCACCAACTCCTCCTGCAACTGCACCACCGTATTTTTTCAATGAGGAGAATGGCATCTTTCCAGTCGGCTCAGTTCTATCCTCTCCACATTGTGGTCTAGCGGAAATTGTTTCACCCACAGCAGAGGATCATATCCTTGAATGTGCCCTCCTCTTCAAAAGAACTAACAGAGATGGACAACTTGTTCTCCTTAGCAATGATCTTACTATGAAGATCAAGGCCATGGCAGAAGTAAGACCACAACAACATGTCAACATATCCTCCCTTCCACATCCCACCACACCCTTTAGAAAACAAGACTGACATTTATTTTCGTTTATTGATTGGCAGGGTATAATCTGTGAGACAGCAGAAGATTTCCGAGAGAGTCTGGTGAACCCATTCTCTGAGAGGTTTCTCTGGAAAGACAGCTCTCCCAGGGGAAGCACTTGGTCATGTGTGGATGACTTTGTTCTTGGACCTCTAAGGAAGACATCAAAGTCAGGACAAGCAGCAAAAGGCTTGAAGCTGATATTGCTTCATAATTCTCATTATAGGCAAATCTGTTCAGGCAGCACAGTTAGCTAGGTAGAGACTCACCCTTAAGGAAGCTGCTTGCTCCATAATTCTATCATAGGCAAATATGTTCATCCAGCTGAACCATCTAACTGAGCCTAGTTCCCCTTCTTATCAAAGATGTCAGAGATGAATTCAGATCTTATGACCACATCTAGACATGTAAATGGTCATTGTTTTTGTCTTTTGAAACTTCTAGTTTTTCATTGCAATGTAATTGATTCTAGATGATTCACAGATTTTCTCAATGAAATCAGGTAACGTTGTGAAGCTTTTGTACATGTATCTATATCTGTAGTCCAATATCTTCAAAAACAAATTCAATGTTAGTTTTAGTTCAGCACTTTGTTAAATAGTTGTTATCATCTGTATCCAGATTCTCTTGTGAAACTAATTAAGGAGAAATCTGTTAATGAAGTCTGTTTGTAACTAAAAGCAGATTAATAAAAAAATATTCTGATATTGTTGACTTGGGATTACAGACTTGC
>NC_064289.1:12876952-12902423 GCF_019186545.1 Solanum stenotomum | reverse complement strand
ATGTCTTAAAATGAATGGGTCATGATGTTGTTCATTTCTTGATTTTGATGCTAATAATGATAAAGTAGGAATTATTGGGTTCACAAAATTATTGTTGTTTTATTTATTAAATAAAGAATGAGATTTATTTTAGCAATTCGTCATTGTTTTGTTGGATTAATAAAAAAGTACAATATGAGTATGTCTAATTTCGCCATTAACTTCAAGATAAAATAAAAATAAAAATATAATATGTGTAGGCCTAATTTTAACATTAACTTTAAGGGTGAATAAAAATAAAAGAATATAAGGTAATCCAAAATTTATATTGTATCCTAGAAGTTAGATTTGTTTTAATTTATTTGATTTTATTTAATATTTTCTTATAACATTAGATGGGTTTTAGGCATGTAAACAAAAAATAATATTTGTTTCAATTAAGAATGTGGTTACACATCTTTTTTGAAACACTTGAAAGAAATTCAAGGATGTGACCTTGATAAAATTATTCTAATATATATTTTAACATGTGGGGTTAATTTAATTAAAAGTATCATCAATAAATATAATAATGAAATGAGAAGATTAGTTGTCTAGAATTCACAAAAATAAGACTAAGTATTTTCTTTTTAACATTAGACAAACTTTTAGGTACGTTAAAATTATTTGTTTCGATTAAGAATGCGGTTGCGCATCTTTTTTGAGACATAAAAAATAATGATCAAGGATGCAGTGATGTACCTTGTCCAATAATATAATTAAATTTTATTAATCTAAAGTAGAGACTTATAGAAAAAAAAATAGATTATTAGGTGTGATAGAAAGAAGACAGTTATGTCTCTAAATGTCAAGACTAAGAATGCGGTTACGCATCTGGATTGAGATCAAATAAAAATTCAACAATAAAAATGCGAGCAAATCATAGCCTATACAAATTATCCAAAAGTATATCAAGATAAGTATAAGTCAATAAAAGCGACCGTGCTAGAACCACGGGATTCGAGGGATGCCTAATACCTTCCCCTCGGTCAACAGAATTTCTTACCCGAATTTCTAGTTCGTAGACCAAAATTAAAAGAGTCATTTCCTATTGATTAGGGATTCGAAAAGGTGACTTGGAACACCACAACTCAATTCCAAGTGGCGACTCTGAAAAAATAAAATAATCCCTTAATCAATACCGTCACTTAAATTGGAAAAACCTTTCCGCCGCTGTGCGCGAAAAGGGGTGTGACAAAAAAAATGACCTCTTTCCTTTTTTGGTAACATTTTACTTTTTGCTTTCCACGTGGCATGTTTAAGACCACAAGATTAAGGGCAATTTTGTACATTTGACATAACTTTAATTTAGGACCACAAGATTCAAAAGTCTTATTTAATTTCTTAAACTTTATGCCAAGTCAAACCAGATCAATCTTTTTGAAACGGAGGGAGTACCACATTACTAATACTTGCATTACTAATACATTCATAACTAATACCCACATTACTAATACATGTATCACTCTATCCAGCTACCAAACGACCCCTTGGGGGATGTTTATACGTGTTATATGAAATCATGATTTTAATTTGAGGGCATCTCCAACCTTATACTTAAATTTTACTCTACAAATATTGAGTTATCTATTTTTTCGACAGCCAGTTCCAACTCAATTCTCTATTTTACTCTTAAAAAAAGATTTTTCTTCTCTATCCTCAAAATTATATTACTCCCTCCGTCCCAATTTATGTGACACTTTTCAGATTTTGAGATTCAAACAAGTTTATCTTTGACTGTAAATTTCTCATATATTTTTTAAATATTTTTGTCACTCCCCGAGCCTACACCCTGGACGTGACCGGCACTCGAGAACCATTGTTGGCCCCAAGCGAACCCTTGGCCTGGCTTTCTTACTCAGCGGAAGACTTTACTCAAAATAAATACTTTTAAAATAGTACACTGAACTCCTCAATAAATAACTGAGAATGTAATAAATAACATTCACTGCCAAAGTGGCAACTCAAGTCTCAACTTAACTGAAAAGGAAAGTAAAGACTCATGAACTAACATCAACTAACTTTGTCTATGAAGCCTCTAAACTCTAAGAGATGTCGGGACAATACCCCCAATCATCCTAACAACTGAAATAAGCAAGCAATAAAACAAAACATAACCAAAGGGATCCTTCGGAAAGCAAGGAGGCTCACCAACTGACTATGAGTGCTCAACTGGATCAACGATGCGCTGGATGCTGATCATGGTTACCTGTGTATGCATCATAATAAGATGCAAGCCAAATGACATTAGTACATTGAATGTACGAGAATGCGAGGGGAATTCTAAAACAAGACATAAGCTTGAAATGAACTGAAGAACTTACCTGGCTCAACTCAACTGATTTTAATATAAAGAAGTGTATATAAATGCAGTATAAAGAAAAGTTTTAAAGCATGGTTTCAACTCTGTGTATTTAGAAATACAATAATAACTTTGTATGTATGCAAAGATACAATATGAACTTTATTTGTATATGAAAATATAAATATTTTTTATGTACATAAAAATACAAAGTACTGATGTGGGAGTTTCTCTAACCGACAACCATCACTTAAGAGCTATCGTGATGATACAACATTTTGCCTTACGCTGCCAGGGCCGTCCTATACCTTGCCGGGGTATAGAACCTGAACTACTAAGTGGATCCACTAGTCGATGCTAAAAAACACTAAAGGAATCATCTAAAAATCATGACCCTTTTCTACCCATGATGACTACATTGTTTATGGCGGCTCGGAGGTCTCTGAACTCTCCCCCATATCGGTACTCAATACTAGTCCCAAAATATACTAGCTCTTTATGTTTTAAAAACATAACTTCTTTCTGTGGTTTGAGATAATTGGTCAAAACTTAGCTCAAAGGCTATCTTAGAAATCTCAGTTTCCCTTCTTACTTAATTGTGAAAACATTTACTCTTTTCTGAAAACTAGCTCAAATGCTATTTGGAAAACAAAGTTTCCTTTCTTGCTCAAATGTGAAAACATTTACTCTTTAATTAAAAACTAGCTCAAAGGCTCTTTTGGAAATCAAAGTTTCTTTGCTTGTTTAAATGTGAAAACATTTTAAACTCTTTGGGAATACATAGTCCCCATATACTTTTGAAGAAATGAACTTCAATTTTACTCTTTACTGAACTCAAAACTCAAGTCTTAAAACAAAATTAAATCATTTGTAAAAGACTTTTGGAAGACTCTATGAACTTTTCTTAACTTGACTCTTAACTTCTCTTGTCTTAACTCTTAACTTTCCTTAAATTGAATTATGGATTTAAGGATTGTGATTTGTGATAAGAAAGATCTCATGATGTTTAGGAATGATTTTAGATAGTTAAACATGAGAAAATATCAAGAAATCGCTGCCTGAAAGTTGGTCCGCGACGCGGAGGTGTATTTAAATTTTGGTCGCGAAAAATAACTTTTGAAGCAGAACGGTCCGTGACCGCTCTGCGACGCGAGGGGAAATTTTCAAATCTGAAGAACAGGTCCGCGACGCGGACTTGGTACCCAGATTTGCCCGACTTATTCCTTCTTCATTTTCTATCCCCCATTCGCCTAATTTCGATTCTTTTTCTCCATATCTCTTTAGATTAAGGTACCCACAACATATACACAAGAATCTAACTCCAAGCAACTCTAATAATCAATCTTAAACTCTCAAGATATCCGCAATCTCATCCTAATTCAAGAACGAAAGTAAATTCAAGAACACACATCAAGAACATTCAAACTTTCAACTTTTTAGGAAAAATTCATGCTGAATTAAACATGTTTGGCGCGTGGGTGAATGAACCCAACGTTGTGTGAACTCACATACCTCGTAGGGATCACCCTTTGACGAAATCCACGATCTTAGCTTCAAGAACTTGACGATTTCCATGCTTCTCCTTCTCTTTTCTCCTCTTCTTTTCTCTTCTCTAAAACCCTAACTCAATTTCTCCAAAGCATAAACTGACCAAGTTCAGTTTAGACCACTAAGTAATTACCAAAAACGAATTAAAATAAAAGGGTAAGGAAAAGACCAAACTACCCTTCTAAAATTCGAATTGGACATTTCCTTATTTGAACAACCCAACTTTCAATGGGCATAACTCACTCATACGAACTTGGAATTGTGCAAACTCGGCGGCGTTAGAAAGATCATTCCAATATCTTTCCTACAATATCTGGAAACACACCTAACTCATCCTGAGCTAGAAGTTATGGTCATTTTAAATTGACCAAAAGCTCAAATTTAACACACTTAAAAATTTCCAGATTTTCTTTATACTTTCCAAAAATGACTATTTCCTCTTTTAAATTCCTTTTTAGTTCTTTCTAGTTACGGAGTGTTACAATATCTCCCCCTTGGGAACATTCGTCCTCGAATGAGCTTACTCTTAGTAGGCTAAATGTGTAACATCTAACATTCAGTTCAAACACCTAACAAGCAATGTAAATACAACATGCAATCTCATAAATTAAAGAGTACTAAGAAGAGAATTAGTACCTTGTTATGGAATTTCTCCGGATTCGAAGAGATGTGGATATCTCTTCTTCATATCCTCCTCCGCTTCCCAAGTAGCTTCCTCAACAAATTGATTTCTCCAAAGGACTTTGACTGATGTTACCTCTTTTGTTTTCAACTTGCGAACTTGGCGATCTAGAATCTAAACATGAATCTCCTCATAAGATAAGTTATCCTTGATCCCAATATCTTCGGTTGGTATGATCAATGAAGGATCACCCATGCACTTCTTCAACATAGAGATGTGAAAGACCAAATGAACCGCGGCTAACTCTTATGGTAGCTCAAACTCATAAGCTACATTACCTACCCTTTTCTATATTCTGTAAGGGTCAATATACCGGGGACTAAGCTCCCCCTTTTTACTAAACCTCATAACACTTTTCATGGGTGAAGCTTTCAAGTATACCAAATCATCTACTTCAAACTCTAACTCCTTTCTTCTAACATCGGTGTAGGATTTCTAGCGACTCTGCGCCGTTTTCAACCTCTCTTGAATCACTTTCACATTCTCCATAGCTTGATGAACTAGATCTGGTCCTATCAACCCTGCTTCACCAACTTCAAATCATCCAATAGGAGATCTGCATCTTCTCCCATAAAGAGCTTCATAAGAAGCCATTTGGATGCTAAAGTGGTAATTATTGTTGTAAGAAAACTCAATAAGAGGTAGGTGATCATCCCAATTACCCTTGAAATCAATCATACAATCCACCTTGATACCTCAAAACACTATCTCCCCCTTGTTCAAAAGCCATCACTTTTGCTTATGAACAATTGCCTTTAATTCAAGCAATAAAGGATCTTGGTCTTGCTTCTTTTTCATTTCTGACACTAATGATGATTCAGCCCCATTCATCACCACCACTCCTCCTTCTGTGGAATCCATTAATCGGACTCCCAAGCGTGTAATTCTATGCACATCTTTCGTTAACTCTCTCTTTTCTTCCTCAACATGGGGGTACTACCCATAGACAATCTGCTTAAAGCATCCGCAACAACATTAGCCTTACCTAGGTGGTAAAGAATACTCATGTTATAATCCTTGAGTAATTCTAACTACCTCATTTGTCTGAGATTAAGCTATTTCTGAGTAAACACATACTGAAGACTCTTGTGATCAGTGAATACATCTACAAGAACACCATATAAATAATGATGCCATATCTTCAAAGAAAACACTACAGCAGCCAACTCTAAGTCATGGGTTGGGTAATTCTTCTCATGAATTTTCAATGTCTGGAGGCATAAGCTATAACCTTACCATTCTGCATTAACACACAACCCAAACTAACTCTAGACGCATCACAATAGACCATAAAGCCTTGAGTACCTTCTGGTAATGTCAGAATTGGGGCAGTAGTCAACCTTTTTTTTCAATTCCTGGAAGCTTTTCTCACAAGCTTCAGATCATGGAAACTTCACTGTCTTTTGAGTTAACTTGGTCAAAGGGGATAAAATAGATAAAAACCCTTCTACGAACCTTCTATAATATCCAGCCAACCCCAAGAAACGCCTAATATCAGTTGAAGATGTGGGTCTAGGCCAATTCTGCACTGTCTCTATCTTATGAGTATCAACTTTAATTCCCTCTCCAGACACAATGTGGCCTAAGAATGCCACATACTTCAAGTCAAAACTCACACTTAAAGAACTTGGCATACAACTCTCTATCTCTTAGAGTCTGGAGAACTATTCTGAGATGGCTAACATGACATTCCTCGAATAAGGTTTAAAAACTCTATTCATAAGGTCCATGAATGCTGCAGGCGCATTGGTCAAACCAAAGGACATGACCAGAAACTCATAATGACCAATGCTTTCTTTGGAATATCACATTCCCTACCCTCAACTGATGGTAACCTGATCTGAGGTCTATCTTAGAAAAACAAGTGGCACCCTGAAGTTGATCGAAAAGATCATCAATCCTTGGAAGATGATACTTATTCTTGATGGTAACCTTGTTCAACTGACGGTAATCTATACACATCCTAAGGGAACCATCATTCTTCCTCATAAATAAGACCGGAGCGCCCCAAGGTGAGATACTTAGTCGAATAAATCTTTCAACTGTTCTTTAAGCTTTTTCATTCAACTCTGCTGGTGCCATTCTATATGGCGGAATAGATATGGGACGAGCATCTGGAAGAATGTTTATGAAGAAAGACTTCTGGAAACTCTCTTACTACTGAAACTGATTGAATATGAGGTATCTCAACACTGGAGTCATTAACTCGGACTAAGTAATATACACACCTCTTAGAAACTAACTTTATTTCCTTAAGGTACGAAATAAAACGACCCTTAGGCACTGTTGAACTACTCTTCAACTATATAACTGGTTCACTGGAACTTGACTACTCGAGTTCTACAATCTATTGATGCATAACAGGCATGAAGCCAGTCCATATCTAGAATGACATCAAAATCTACTATGTCTAACTCAACTAAATCAGCCATGGTACTCTTGTGATTGACGAAAATGGAACAATCACGATAGACTCTTTCTGGTAGAATTGACTCACCACCAGGTGTAGAAACACTGAAGGCTTAAGAAGTCGCTCAGGAAAAACATCAAAATGAAGACTTGGATCATACAAATGACAACATCTGGCGAATCTTCTTACTTTCGGCGACTAGCGATAGCATAAATACGGTTTTCTTCTCTGTCTACCCTTGAAATAGCTCATCTAGATGCATCTTTATCTGGTGGAGTAACTGAAGAAGGCTGGGCTCTATTGCCCCCATTACCATTACTTTGTCTGCTCTTAGGACACTCCCCCATAAAATGATCGTTATGGCCACACTTGAAGCAACTAGTGAAGCCATCACGACCACCCCTGAGTGGCTCCTACCACACTTAGCACATGCAGAAGTCTTAGTACCCCCTTGTGCCTTACTACCTTGCAAATGCACAGGTCTAGCTCTGAAGTTCTGAGAATTCTGACTATTGTACTCACATTTGTTCCTTGGTGCAGGTGCACCAGCATATAATGGAGCAGATCCTATCTGCTTATGTTGGAAAGAAGACCGGTTCGCATTACTCTTTTGCTACCCGGATTCATTCTCTGATGTCTTAGCCCTCTTACTCTCAAACTCTTCTCTATCCTTCAGCTAGTCCTTCTCAACTTGTTGCACATACAACATCAGCCTTGCTATGCACATGTAACCTATTAGCATGGTTGCCTTACTTTTCTTACTTGACAGATAAGTCAACCCAACTACGAATAAACTCATCATGTTCCTCATGTCAGCAACCATTTCTTTGCTTATCTTAACTCACGAGGAAAGAAACACCTCATGAAGGCACTCTCAACCATAGGTCAGCTCAAAATCGATTATGCGTAAGCACGAGTTAGAAAGAGACTTTTATAGAGATACACTCTATCGCACGAAGTGAGTATGAAAGAAGTGAAGGAATTTCCTAAATGCTGTAGCCTCCTCATTATAGATGTGGTACGCTTCACACCGATAACTAGGACTCTACATACACGTCTTCATATACTCCCTATGACTCTTGAACTCTGTGCTCTGATACTAAGTTTGTCACTCCCCGGGCCTACACCCTGGACGTTGCCGACACTCGAGAACCATTGCTGGCCTCAAGCGAACCATTGGATTGGTTTTCTTACTCAGCGGAAGACTTTACTCAAGATAAATACTTTTAAAATAGTACACTGAACTGCTCAATAAATAACTGAGAATGTAATAAATAACATTTACTGCCAAAGTGGCAACTCTAGTCTCAACTTAACTGAAAAGGAAAGTAAAGACTCATGAACTAACATCAACTAACTCTGTCTATAAAGCCTCTAAACTCTGAGAGATGTCGGGACAAGTCCCCCAATCATCCTAACAACTGAAATAAGAAAGCAATAAAACAAAACGTAACCAAAGGGATCCTTCGAAAAGCAAGGAGGTTCACCAACTGACTCTGAGTGCTCAACTAGATCAACGATGCGCTGGATGCTGATCATGGTTACCTGTGTCTACATCATAATAAAATGCAGGCCAAATGACATCAGTAAATTGAATATACGAGTATGCGAGGGGAATTCTAAAACAAGACATAAGCTTGAAAGGAACTGAAGAACTTACCTGGCTCAACTCAACTCAACTGATTTCAATATCAAGAAGTGTATATAAATGCAGTATAAAGAAAAGCTTTAAAACATGGTTTTGATTCTGTGTATTTAGAAATACAATAATAACTTTGTATGTATGCAAAAATACAATATGAACTCTATTTGTATATGGAAATACAAATATTTCTGATGTATATAAAAATACAAAGTACTGCTGTGAGAGTTTCTCTAATCGACAACCATCACTTAAGAGCTATCGTGATGATATAACGTTCTGCCTCACGCTGCAAATGTTGTCCTATACCTTGCCGGGGGTATAGAACCTGAACTACTAAGTGAATCCACTAGTCGATGCTAAAAAGCACTAAAGGAAACATCTAAAAAGTATGACCTTTTTCTACCCATGATGGCTAGATGGTTTATAGCGCCTCGGAGTTCTCTGAACTCTCCCCCATATTGGTGCTCAATACTACTCCCAAAATATACTAGCTCTTTATGTTTTAAAAACATAACTTCTTTCTGTGGTTTGAGATAATTGCTCAAAACTTAGCTCAAAGGCTATCTTGGAAATCTCAGTTTCCCTTCTTGCTTAATTGTGAAAGCATTTACTCTTTTCTGAAAATAGCTCAAAGGCTCTTTGGAAAACAAAGTTTCCTTTCTTGTTCAAATGTGAAAACATTTACTCTTTAATTGAAAACTAGCTCAAAGGCTCTTTTGGAAATCAAAGTTTCTTTACTTGTTTAAATGTGAAAACATTTTAAACTCTTTGGGAATACATAGTCCCCATATACTTTTGAAGAAATGAACTTCAACTTTACTCTTTACTAAACTCAAAACTCAAGTCTTAAAATAAAGTTAAATCATTTGTAAAAGACTATTAGAAGACTCTATGAACTTCTCTTACCTTGGCTCTTAACTTCTCTTGACTTAACTCTTAACCTTCCTTGAATTTAATTATGGATTCAAGGATTCTGATTTATGATAGGAAAGATCTCATGATGTTTAGGAATGATTTTAGATAGCTAAACATGAGAAAAGATCAAGAAATCACTGCCTGAAAGCTGGTCCGCGACGCAGAGATGTATTTAAATTTTGGTCGCGAAAAATAACTTTTGAGGCAGAACGGTCCGTGATCGCTCTACGACGCGAGGGGAAATTTTCAAATCTGAGGAACAGGTCCACACCTGGTACCCAAATTTGCCCGACTTGTTCCTTCTTCGTTTTCTATCCCCAATTCGCCTAATTTCGATTCTTTTTCTCCATATCTCTTTAGATTCCGGTACCCACAACATATACACAAGAATCTAACTCAAAGCAACTCTAATAATCAATGTTAAACTCTCAAGAACTCCTCAATCTCATCCTAATTCAAGAACAAAAGTAAATTCAAGAACGAACATCAAGAACTTTCAAACTTTCAACTTTTTAGGACAAATTCACGATGAATTAAACATGTTTGGCGCGTGGGTGAAGGAACCTAACACTGTGTGAACTCACATACCTCGTAGGGATCACCCCTTGACGAAATCCACGATCTTAGCTTCAAGAACTTGACGATTTCCTTGCTTCTCCTTCTCTTTTCTCCTTTTCTTTTCTATTCTCTAAAACCCTACCTCAATTTCTCCAAAGCGTAAACTGACCAAGTTCAATTTAGACCCCTAAGTAATTACCAAAAATGAATTAAAATAAAAGGGTAAGGAAAAGACCAAACTACTCTTCTAAAATCCGGATTGGACATTTCCTTATTTGAATAACCCAACTTCCAATGGGAATAACTTACTCATACGAACTCGGAATTGCTCAAACTAGGTGGCATTAGAAATATCATTCCAAGATCTTTCCTACGATAGCTGGAAACACACCTAACTCATCCTGAGCTAGAAGTTATGGTCGTTTAAATTGACCAAAAACTCAACTTTAACACACTTAAAAATTTCCAGATTTTCTTTATACTTTCCAAAAATGACTATTTCCTCTTTTAAATTTCTTTTTCGTTCTTTCTAGTTACGGGGTGTTACAATTTTGAATTGTCAATTATTGTAACTTATAGTACTTTTTATTTATACATATATAAATTTCATTTCAAAAAAATTGAAGATTCCATGCGCAAATTCTCTATCAAACTTAAGTTGTTTGACTCTCGAAAAACGAAAATGTGTCACATGAATTGAGACAAAGGTGGTATTATTTTATTTCATTCTTATTTTGTTATTTCAGAATATACATCCTTTCTTTCTTTTTCCCAAATAATCACTTTATATAAATTTTATTTTTTCAAATTTTTTACTCAATATAAAATTATATTTTATTCTAAATTTTTAAATAACATAAATTGTAAGAAAACATTATATAATATACAAGTTAATAGACAAATTCAAATAAAAGTGAAATACAAATACATAAACACACAAATTATTACGTTGCTGTCATAAATGCTCTACTAATGCATTTACGGAGTTCAAAATGAGCATTTTTGTCCTTGAATTATTTTTTTTATATATCTAGCTAAAATTTGTTCAAATCGGATATTTTTATCTACCATCATTTATGTCGTTGTAGTTGGAGTCTCTACGACATCTTGACTTGGTGCATTAAGATCACGTTCATCCTCGATTATCATGTTGTGCAATATAATACATGTAGTCATTATATCATGTAGCATTTTCTTTCTCCAAAAACATGACGTCCTGCAATAATTGCAAAACTCCGAATGCACGTTCAAAAATTAATAATAAAATCAAATTATATTACTGACGAAAATTGGAAAAAAAATTGAAATATTATTAATTAGAGATGAAAGTAGTATATATTAAATAATATATATTTAAAAATATTATATTACATTTAAAAAGAATTATCAAGATTAGACATTTAATTAATGACATTATATGTAAAATAATATATTAATTAGAAAATAATGATTAAATATTGAAAAAAATGAAAATTGTTTGAATATTTAACTCTCTAAAAATGAAGTATGGAGTCTAAAATAAAGAGGGTTGAAGTGTTCATTCTTTGCTTTACCCTCCAAATATAGAGAATGGAGAGTAACATAAAGGTGGATTGGAGATGATCTGAAGGTGAAGTTTTCTGTTTGTACATATAATTTTGGATTTTTAGGTTTATTTTGTTTTTCTCCATAAATATTAAAATCTCATAAATTGTGAAAATCATCATTTTTTTCTCAAATTTATACTACAAAGCTATCCAATGAGCAACCATAGCTGAGTTCAGCGTCAAAATAGACACTTTTTAGACGCCATATATCAAAAGGGATCTTTCACATATTACAGACAGTCTCTTTACACCGAAGATGATCAGTCTTTTTATAAAACTTAAAACGATGAGTATTTTTAATAAAATATTTAAGTTTTATATTTTTAAGAAAATAAAAA
Source organism: Solanum stenotomum (assembly GCF_019186545.1). Taxonomy (NCBI): domain Eukaryota; kingdom Viridiplantae; phylum Streptophyta; class Magnoliopsida; order Solanales; family Solanaceae; genus Solanum; species Solanum stenotomum. The sequence continues at coordinate 12,890,421 of NC_064289.1, read as the reverse complement.
TCATAATTTCAAATTTCAAATTATGACCGTATCACACTAGTTCCATATCACACAATCTGAAATCATGATTTTAGTGTATGTCTATTCACTAGTTAAAAAAATATTTCTTGTCATGATGTAAAATGAAATGGAGGGACCAATCTTATATTGTCTAGTCGAAATATATTTAAATAATCAATATTGATTATTATTAAAATAAGTAATTAATTAAAAGGTAAAAGTCTTTCTAGTATAGGGAGCACTATCAATCTAGAGTGAACTCAAATAAATCGATTAGCTTGTGTTGTGTATTAAAAAAGATGCTTATGCACCCATCAAATCAAATGGTTTATGTAATGGGACACGATTGATTTCTAAAAGTTTTGACAATAATGTCATACACACGAACAACGAAACAATATGCTATAAAGCAAGTGTTTATTCCAAAAATATCGTTATCACCCAGAGAATGAAGGATATCCATTTAAATTCATTTGGAAACAATTCTCAATACATCTATATTTTGTAATGACAAAAAAAATAAAAATTTAAAGCATGTATGGTAAAACAATCTCAAATCTTGGATTATATCTCCACAACATGTTTTATCGCATGCCCAATTATACGTAGCACTTTCAAAGAAAATTTTAATGGACATGATGAAAGTATTGGTTATGACTAAACAGCCAGATAAAAGGACATGGACATACATTAAAAAAATCATATATAAGGAAGTATTAGGTGAGATACGATTGACATTTGAAAAGTGTCATTGTCATGCATTTGGGAAAAATAATATTACAGAAATGTTAACGAAAATCTTATTGATTGTATTCATAGGTTCGGTTGAATAAGCAACGAGATGACAATCACCATACATATTGTGAGACACAAATGATGATTCAAGCTAAATTTCCATGGGGTTGAATCCTAACAGGGAGACCATTGAGAGGTACAGGTGATGATTGGTAAATAATTTTTTCATGTGGAACCAATTTCTCTAACTTGAAATTGGTAACAACATTATACATAAAAACAAGAATTTCCAATCTTGCATATTCTTTTCCTGGACACATTCTTGGTCCTCCACCAAATGGTACAAAAGTGTATGGTGCTGGTCCACTTCCTTCAAATCTACAAGGGTCAAATTTTTCTGGCTCTGGAAAATATTTTGGATTTTTGTGTGTTGAATACACATTCCAAAATGTCTGTCCAATATATAAACATATTTAGAAAACAAAATTAACTGACTTTAAGTGATCATCTGAGATATTATCTCGAAACGTACCTTCCATCCTTTTGGGATAGTAAGTCCTCCAAATGTGAAGTCAGTAATTGCTTCTCTAAAAGCACCTTGAGCTGGTGGCATTAGCCTTATTGCTTCACATGCTACATTCCATGATTACTTCATTTTCTGGATATCATCCCAATTTAGCAACTCTCCTTCACCTTTTGACTTTCTACTTTCCATTTGTTCTATTCCAAACACACACACACACACACAAAAAGAAGAAGATGATATATAAGTCCTTAGAACGTATATATTCACCGTTAGTATAAAAACAACGTAGGTTTACCATCAGTATAGAGAGTAAAGTGTACACAGACATATTACTCTTACCTCGTGGAGGTAGAGAGGTTCTTTTCGAGAGACTCTCGGCTCAGATGACAATCATAAGGTAATAATAAATAAATCTTAATTTTAAGCATTATTTGATAACTTCATAAAAATAGTAAGTCATTAACTTGTTATTTCATATTGATAGTGTAATAAAATCTTTAAAATTGTCAAAGTCAGTAACTAACATATATATTAAAGTTATATACATCAGCAACGCAATGAAATGAAATTTTCATATCATTTATGTAATTTAACATGTTATAACAAATACTTACTATTTGTTTTAGATTACAAATCAATTTACTATAAGAATAACTAAAATTATCAACGAAAAAATTGGTTACAAACAAATAAGGATCCCTTGATAAACGGAATCTGAATAAGTTAAAGTTACCTATAATTACATTTGAAGTGATCTGATTATGTAAAATATTTTTTTATCTACGTGTGCATAAAACTACTAAAACCATAAAGAATAATTAGTACTTTATAAACCTCGTTAAAGATATTTGGAAGCTCAGCAAGATATTTCAAGACAAAAGTGATAGCAGCACTTGTAGTATCATAGCTTGCAACAAGTAACCCTATAATATTATTGTAAATCTCTGCACCATTCATAAATTGACCATTTTCATCACTAAAACTTGTAAGTCGAGACAACAAGTCATCACTATGATTATTTTTCTCATTGATCTTCATCTCCTTAATAATCTTCATAAGCTCCTCACGCATCATTTTCCCCCCTTTTATCGTGCGATTATAAGGCGTACCGGGTAAATTAATTGGCACGGTAAACATCTCGGACGTTACAAGAACGAAAGGGTCCGATAACTTTTTAACGTATTGAAAATCCTCTATTGATAGGAATAATTTGCAAGCTAAGCTGAAAGTATATTTTTTGACTAGACGGTAAATTTTGACTTCTTTGAAAGGGACCCATTCTTGTTTTAAGTGATCACGAGCCATGGAATCAAACTTTATACTTCTATGGTTATCTCTCATGATGAATCTTTCAACATAATTAAGCTTCCTTCTTCATTTCGATGAACTTGTACTAAACTAATGTGAACATCTCTTCGTAATGAATCTTTGAAGAATATATCTTTGATCTTCATCAAAGTGAAGCACATATTTAGAAAAAAAATATGCAAACAAGAATGGGTCCCTTTCAAAGAAGTCAAAATTTATCCTCAAATCAAACAACTGCATAATCACAAAAATAAACTTGAGTTGCCTCAATAAATAAATTTCTTAGCAAATATCATATACAACTCCATGAAAGAATAAAAACTAATTCAATCTTAATAGAAAAAAGTAATAATTTGTTTATAAAAAGATATTTACGTTTCAACTCAAATTCAAATTGCAGGTAAGTTGGATAATGATAAGGAGCTAAAAGATAATTATCTTCAATTTAAGTTGGATATAATTGTAATATCTCACAATTCGAAATAGCTAGGAAGAAACTAAGAATTTGGAAATAGTGATTTTTGGAAAGAATTGAAATCTGGAAAATTTGTTTAAGTTAAAAGTGAGTTTTTGATCAAATTAAAACGGCCATAAATCCTAACTCACCATTCCGAGTTCGTATGAGTAAGTTATGCCCTTAGGTTGGGCTATTGGAATAAGGAAATGTCTAATCCGGATTTTAGAAGGGCGATTTAGTCTTTTCCTTACCTAATTACTCTAATTCGTTTTAGGAGATTAATTGGGGTAAAATCAGACTTTATTCAGTTTAGAAAAATTAGAATTTACGCTAGGGCTTGGAGAGGAGAAGAAAGAAGAGAAAAGAGGAGAGAAATCAAGAAATCGCCAAGAACGTTCAAGCCTTGCGAATGAAATTCGTCGGGGGTGATCCCTACAAGGTATGTGAGATCACATAGTGTTGGGTTAGTTCACCCACACGTCAATCTTGTTTCAATACAGCGAATTTAGGTTATTTGAATGCAAAGAAAGTGAGTTCTTGAAGAACATTGTTGAAAATTCGTTGAGTTCTTGATGGTTGTGTTGTTGAAGTCTCTTGTTGATTTGATTCGTCTTTCCGGGTGAATTTTTTAGTCAAATCTGTTGCATGTTGAGGATAATATGATCCTAAGTGTTTGGGGAAAGAACCATTGAGGTTTAGAGGGTTTAGACTTGAAAAACGGAGAAGAAAAATCGTCAAAAACCTAGGGAAGGGGGTGGGGAGTCGCGCCAGCCAGCGTCCCCCAAAAGGGGCTTTGAAGTTCACCCCTTGGGGCGACGCGCCAGCCAGCGCGCCCCAGCTGGTCCTCCGAAGTTTGGGGGCTGGCGCCTCTCAGAGCGCCAGGGACGCCAGTTCTCCCCATTCTTCCCCCACCTTTTCGTACTAGTTCCTAAGTGATGTACCTATGTTTCCTAGTTGATTCTAACACTCTAAGGTACATCTAAACATCATGAAATCATCCATAAACATGAGATCATGAGCCTTGAATCCATAATCCAATTCGAGGAAAGTTAAGATCAAAGTCATAGAAGCTAAGAGTCAAAGTCTAGAAGTTAAGAAACAAGTCAAAGCAAAGTATCTTAAAGTTTTCAAGAGTCTTTAACAAACGTTTTACCTTCGTTTTAAGGCTCAAGTTTTAAGTTAAGCAAAGAGTAAACTTGAAGTTCATTTCTTCAAAAGTATATGGGGACTAAGTATTCTCAAAGAGATTTAAAATGTTTTCACATTTAAATAAGAACGGAAACTGAGATTTCCAAAGAGCCTTCGGGCTAGTTTTCAGAAAAAGTAATTGCTTTCTAAATGAAGCAAGAGGGGAAACTTTGATTTCCAAGATAGCCTTTGAGCTAAGTTTAAGAGCATTAATCTCAAACCATAGAAGAAGTATGTGTTGACACCCAATTTTGATTGTCCCCAATATAAATTAATCATCGAGCTTCTTCCATTTTAAACAATCTAAAATAATTAGTTTTATAAATTTTGAAAATAGTTTGCGAGTTATTTTAAATAAATTATGTTAGTTATTATAACTTTTAGACAATACTTATATTTTACATATCTATATATATAATTGATATATTTTAGGAACATTCGAAAATCGTCTCAAAAATATTTAGTTTACTTAAATATTTGGTTAACTAGTTTAGTTATAAGATAGTTTATATTTTTGAAAGTTAGTTTATAATTAGGTTAATTATTTTATTTCGTTGAGATTAAGAAGCTCACTAATTAATAATATCGATTCATTTTTATTTAAGTCTTAGCCGAATTTGCTAACCGACTCGATTTGGCTAATTTCCTAAGTCAATCTACACCTAACCTTTAAACCCAATCAAAGACCAACTTTGGGCCTTTACAATGTAATTCCAACCGACCCAATTCAATTAATCCCTGGCCCACCAATTTTTCCAATTCAATACAATACAGCAGCCCATAAACAACCCAGCACACAATTCCAATTCCTCTCTTTTTCCAATTCTCCAACCGACCCAAGTGTAAAATCCGACCCCAGCACCCACGTTGCTTCTTCCTCGCGTTAACAGTAGCTTCAGTCACATTCTTTGACGGAGAAATTCACGGCGTCAAAGCACGGAAAATTGCAGGAGCAATACTCTGCTCCTCCTTGTCTCCTTCCTCAATGTCTCTCTCAGGAACAGTCGCGTGTTCATCCTCGAGGCTGTGAGATCGAGACACGTCGCTTGTCAAGGACAATGGGATCAATCCCAAGCATCCATATCCCCTTTCCTCTTCCGGAATGGGGCGAATTTTCGAACAAAAGTTGTTTTGTCACGCCCCGAGCCTACACCCTGGGCGGGATCGGCACTCGGAGACCATTGCTGGCCCCAAGCGAACCCTTGGCCTGGCTTTCTTAACTCAACCGAATAACTCAATACAATGAATGGTCATAAGACAACTTAAATGATACAAATCTGGCCAAAAAAGTAACTCGAGTCTCAAAATAGAATATTTATACATATACACAAAAGAGAGACTCAAACTAATTGACTGACTGATTGACTGTCTGTCTATGAAGCCTCTAAAATACTGAGATGGATGTTGGGACAGACCCCGCAACATCCTAATAAAACAAAACTAAGAGAACAAAATAACCGAGTCCTCCGGAAAGCAAGGAGGCTCACCACTGACTCTGGAGTGCTCAACTGGATCAACGATGTGTCGGAAGCTGATCCTGGGTACCTGCGTCTGCATTATAATAAGATGCAGGCCAACTGACATCAGTACTTGAAATGTACGAGTATGTGAGCTGGACCGCTAAACAACAACTTAAGCTTGAAAGGGATACAAAAGAGAACTTACATTGGCTTTGTTCAACTCATGAATAACTGAACTCAATATAAAGCAATGAGACATATGCAATATATATAAAGCTTGCAAAACTATTTAAAACATGATGTCAAAATCATATTTATAATATCATGAAAATACCATGTTTCCTCTCAAAGTCTACTTGTGCAATGCATGAATGAAGTCCCATACCCCCATCCATACTAAGCAGAACCCCTCGAGGAACCATGCAATTTCTACTGTGGGAGTTCTCTAGCCGATAAACACCACTACATGCTTAAGTAGTGATACAACGTTTTACCTCATGTTGCCCAAGGACCATCCTATACCTTGTCGTGATATAGGAATCTAACTTTACTAAGTGGATCCACTAGCTTAACTTTACGTGATCATCTAAAAAGTATGACTCGTTAAATCCCATGTTGGCTACATGGTTCTTATGGAGAGTTGAGTTAATATGAACTCGTGTCCCCAATTCGGTGCTCAAGACTACTCCCAAAAATACTTTAGCTCTTAAGTGTTTTAAACACATCTTTCTTTAGTTGAGATAATTACTCAAAACTTAGCCCAAAGGCTCTTGAAAACTCTTTCTAAAGAGAACATCTCAAAACCATATTTTAATATGATCATTGATGACTCGGGATATTCAAACTGCTTAAACATTGATGGTATATCTAGAGACCATACTGTTTAAACATTGATGACATACTCGATTTGTCATACTAATCATGTTTAGAAATTGTTTCGCAAAACTCATCTTTTCTCAAAAAGAGATAGTACTCAAACTTCTCAAAACTCTTTTGGAAACCTCAGTTGTCTCTCATCTTAAATGTGAAAACATTTATAAACTTCTTTGGGAATACTTAGTTCACTAATAACTTTTGAGAAATGGACTTAACTCTTGACTCTTGACTTAACTCGAAACTCTAGACTTAACTTGAAACTCGATACTCTTTACTCGACTTGAAACTCTTGACTCTTTACTCTTTACTTGACTTGAAACTCTATACTTAACTTGGAACTCTATATTTAACTTGGAACTTGAGCCTTAAAATGAAGTTAAAACGTTCAATGAAGACTCTTGAAAACTTTGAAGACTTGCTTTGACTTACTTCTTAATTTCTACGTTTGGCTCTAACTTCACTTGACTTGGAAACTAACTTTCCTTGAATTGGAATTCTGAATTCAAGGTGTTTGATCACATGTTATGGAGGGATTCTTGATGTTTAGACGTAGTTTGGAGTGTCGAAAACAACTATGAAACATAGGTATAATACTTAGGAACATGCATGAGAAAGTGTGTAAAGAATGGGGGAACTTGGCATCCTTGGCGCTCTGCAAGGCGCGGAGCGCCAGCCCTTGAAGCTCAGAAAGGGGCTGCTAGCGCTCTGAGAGACGTGCCACGTCAGGGGTAAAACCTCAGAACCCTTGTTGGGGCGCGCTGGCTGGCGCGACGCCCCAGCCTTTTCCCCCAAAAATCCGACTCTTCTCCTTCATTTTTCCAACTCTAAACCTCCTTAACTTCAATGGATCCAACCCCAAACACTTAGAATCATAAACCCCTCAACATACAATAGATTTCAACTCATAAACACAACCGAAAACATGTCCCAAATCAACAAGAACTTCAACAACACAATTAACAACATCAACAACAACCAACAACTTCAACAACACAACCAATCTTTTCTCAATAATAAAAAATGAGTTTGGCGTGTGGGGGAAAGAACCAACCAACACTATGAACTCACATACCTTAATAGGGATCACTCCCGACGAAATCCACGATGATCTCCTTGCTTGATCTTCCCTTTCTCCTCATCTTCTCCTCTTCTTTCTCTCTTATCTCCCAAGACCTAACTCTCACTCTTTAAAATGGGACAAAAATGATCAAAGAATCAGTCTAACACCTCAATATAACCCAAAGAAATGATTAGGGAAAAGGCCAAAATACCCTTAAAATTTCCGGACGGACTTCACTTCCCTGCCAACTGCCCAACTTCCAAAGGGCATAATTCACTCATACGAACTCGGAATTAAGCAAACTCAGTGGCATTGGAAAGATCATTCCACGAGCTTCGCAAAAATAACTGGAACTATACCTAAATCATACTGAGCTAGGAGTTATGGCTGTTCAAAGTTGGCCAAAAACTCACTTTTTTTCCCATACTTGGCCAAATTTCCAAAACTTTAAAATTCTTTCCAAAAATAATAAATTCCAATTCTAAGCCTCTTCATAGCTATTTCAAATTGTCGGATGTTACATGTTTATCCCGAATTGTGAAAGACTTTTGGAGTTCAAAATTTCGAATGGTCCCTCTCCTATACGGGATTCTCACCTTTTCCCCCCAAGTATTTCGACCTCATCCCCTCTATATAAAGGTTCTCTTTCTCCAGTGCAGGGNGGGGGGGGGGGTTTCTTTTTTTCTTTGAAGAGAAAAATTCTTTCGAAAGAGGACAGAGTGAGAAAATAAGAGTTGATACAGGGAGTTGGTTTTCTTTGCAAAAGTTATACGCTTTAAGAATTTTTGAACTGTTTCTTTGTCGAAAGAAAAGAAAATCTTCTCATTCGAAGTTGGTTCGAATTTCTGGGTTGGTTGTTTGAGTCAAGGTTGAATTTAAGGTTGTGTAGAAGGAGCTGTTGATCTCCCGCTCGTTGTTCTCAGTTCAGCTGCTTGGAAAAAGGTAATATCCGCTCCTTTGTTTACTTTCCGTTTCGATTCCGAGTATTACCTTTCATTTGAAGCACTGATCCATTTTGTTTCTCTAAAAGTCGGTGATCACATGTCTCTCTTACCGAAATAATTTAGTTATTCATCCGTTTTAGACTTGGAATGTGTTGATCGTGTTATTTCATCCTCCTCACTGCTTTATTGGGCTCTTGTTCATCATCTTCTTGTTACCTCTATCTGTTATCGTAGGTCTCCAACATGATTAGCCAAATCTCGTATTTTGCCCCTGCCTTTCTTTAGCCATTTAAGTGGAGTTTCCGTGAGTAGTTTTAGTGATGTCTATATCTCTTTTATTTCCATTCATAATGTTATGTGCACATCTCATCTATTGCAATGCATCGATTTACCTAAAGTTTACCTTTACTTTCCGGAAAAAAAATAACCTTCTTGGTTCTTGTCTAATATGAAAATCTGTCATGAGCTCATTTGACACTTAGCCTTAATATTGGTTATCTCTCGTCTATGAGCTTTAATGTGATGGCCTTTGCTAACTTTAATCAACACGTCATGAAATTCCTTGTTGAATTTTCAGATTTGGTAGATATTATTTAGTAAATTGTGCTCTTACTTATTTTAGCATTTCTCGTTATTCCTTTTTATATCTAAGTCTCGATAGATTGAGAGTGTACATGCTTTCACTCAACTTCAGTAGGTGCTTACAGTTGCTAAGAATGGAATATGATTTCTTTATTTGCTTTGGGTGGTCACTGATTCCTTTTCCTCCCTTTTACGTGTTTGAGTCAATGCCATACTGATGGAGGTCTAATAAGTTCTCTTAGTTTAGGATATAGGATCCGTTTTTTGTTATGCTTATATTTTGATTTTGCAGTCTGCTTGGACCAGCAGTATGTAGTGTCTAAAAATAATGAAAAAATGTGATTTTCTAATTGATTTAGATTAATCCTTAGTGTGGAGTTGTCATTTCTTTAAAATACTTTTACCTTAAATCATTTAACTTGTCGGGTTTAATTTTTCATCGGCTTGTTAGCATCCAATTTTTCTGGAAATTATATAATTTTTGAGGGGAAGCTTGACCGATTAATTTTCAATCTGGAAGCATGATTATGGGTCATATGCAATTAAATAGTCACTGTTGGGAATGTTGTTGGAATTATGTCATCTGTGTGTTTGTCTTCCTTATGAATTAATTATTGGGACCATGTGTGTGCTGAGGTTTATGTATTTCCCTTTCTGACTCTTTGATCTGTTGTTGCATGTGAAATCCCCCAAATCCTCATGAATCACATCTCATCTACCTTGCATTTCGGATGGGCCATAAAGGCCCAATGCTCTTGCCCATAGAGTCAGCCAGCAAAAGCTGAAATACAGGTTCCCGAAGGTTTAAAAAGGAGCTGGAAATTGAACTTTTAGGTCCTAAAAAAGCCAAAAGAAGGCAGTATACATGATGTACACAAGTGTATACACGAATATACATGGAAAGAACCACGATATATAGGTCTAGAATGACGGTACAGGCGCTGAAAATTTGAAGTGGGCTGTCTACATTCGATATACAGCCCAATATGCACGAAAACGAGTCAAAATACGACCCATATACAATAATATACATTTGCTGTATATACAGGTGTTTGGGAGCGAAAATGGGCCCAAAAGGTCTCAAAGAATGGCCCAGCAGCGATTTTTAATTGAATAAGCCCAAATTCATATTTTGGACCATTTTAGTAGTAGGACAGGTTCCTAAAGTCGGGCCGAAAACCCAAAATTTGATATCTTTCTCCTTTGCTCTTTATTTGTTTATTATGTCGACTAACACTTTGATTATCTTATGGTTTAATTTAACTAAATTCCCAAGAATGGTCATTTCATTTTATTTTTCAAATAAAGGTATATATTTCATTACTTAGTTCTTATTTTGATATTAGTCTTGTCAATACTTAATTTATTTCCCCCCTAGGAAAATCCCTCTCAGTCCTATCCCCCTAAGGTAGTTATAAATAATAATAATAATAATAGTAATAAATAAATAAGTTCATTTACTTAGTTAAATTTTTATTTTTTTAAAAAATAAGTTAAAGTAAATGAGTTCTTTTACTTAGTTGAAGTTTTCTTTCATAATAATAATAATAAAAATTTAGTTAAAATAAATGAGTTCTTTTACTTTGTTAAATTTCAAAATTAGTCAAAGTCGTTATGATTCCTTTTACTTAGTTAAAATTTTAAAATTTGTCAAAATCATTTTTAGTCAAATCGCCGGTCAACCGCAAGTTAGCGGGCATTCCGAGGGCCTAACACCTTCTCAGAATGTACATTGAACTTCGAACCCTTTTATTTTCAATTGATTTTATTTGTTTAAATTTTTTGAAAACCTTATATTTTTTCTTGAGTTTTACTAAAAAAATTAAGTGGCGACTCTGTTTTTTTTTTAGAAATTCGATTTCTCTTAAATCATAAGTTTAATCAATCTTTCGAAAACTTAGTCATTTTTCTTTTATTTACATTTTCAAGTAAAACAGTATGTTTTTAAAACATAAGAGCCAGTATATCTTGGGAGTAGTATTGAGCACTGAATTGGGGACGAGCATGAGTTTAAATAACTCACGTCACCATAGAACCATGTAGCCACCATGGGTAGAAAAGGGTCATACTTTTTAGATGAATCCTTTTTGCAATAGACTAGTGGATCCATTAGGCAGTTCAGGTTCTATACATTTGGCCTGGTATAAGATGCGCTGGCAGCATGAGGTAGATCGTTGTATCATCACTATAGCTCTTATGTGATGATTGTTGGTTAGAGAAACTCCCACCGAAGTTATTGTATTTTTATATACATCAGTTTGTTGCATTTTTACATACATTTCAGAGTTTTGTTGTATCCTGTACATACACAGAGTTGACATCATGTTTTTAATAGCTTTTCTTTATATTGCACTTGTTTAAACTGTTTTATATTGAAATGAGTTCAGTTAAGTATTCATGAGTTGAGAAGAGCCAAGGTGAGTGTTTCTTTCAGATTCTATTTCCAGCCTATGTTGTTTTAGCATTCCAACTCACATACTCGTATATTCAATGTACTGATGCCAATTGGCTTGCATTTTATTATGATGCAGACACAAGCAACTAGGATCGGCATTCCAGCGCACCGTTGATTCGTGAGCAATTCAGAGTCAGTCGGTGAGCCTCCTTGCATTCCGGAGGATCTATTTTCATTTCTTTCTAGTTAGTTCATTAGGATGTTGTGGGGTTTGTCCCAACATCCATCTCAGTTGTTTTAGAGGCTTCATAGATAGTCAGATGTTAGTTCTTTGAGTCTTTTCATTACCATTTCTTATTGTTTAGATTTGGGTTGCCACTTTTGGCCAAGTTGAATGTTTAATCTTTAAAACATTCTTAGTTATTTTATTATCTAATTCAGTTAAGTTCATTGATCATTATAGATATGAATATTGTCTTCCATTGAGTTAAGTAAGCCAGACCAGGGTTCGCTTGAGGCCAACAATGGCTTTCGAGTGTCAGTCCCGCCCAGGGTGTAGGCTTAGGGCGTGACAATAATGATAAAGAATTAAAAGATATTCATAAAAGATTTGTTTCTCAACTCAAATGCAGATTAAAGATAAGTGAGATAGTGATTAAAATTTTATTTTTAATTCAAATTGAAGATAAGTACGATTATGATAAAGAATAAAATATATATATATATCTTCAATTTAAATTTATGAATAAAAATATTTTTCAACTAAAATTTAAATTGCAAAAGAATTATATAAGAAATCAAAAAAAATATTTATGTTCAACTTATTTTTAATCCTATCTAATTTACGGAATACATACTCCGACCATGCTGGTAATAAGTATAGAGACTTTGCCTATTAAAACTTATAATCATAGCACGATCAGTGTATGTCTTTTGATTTAGATTCGCTCAGGCTCAATTCAACTCAGTATAATATGAAGTTTGGTTGAGTTTTTCCCGTTTGTATTTTTCTCTTGTCTATTAAAACTTTTCTTGTTTGTAATTTTTCCTCTTGAATTAATAATAAAATGTCCTTGAGTTGTTTTTAACTTTCTTGAATTAATAATAAAATGTTCTATATGCATGCATTTCCAGAGATCACCAATGCTTTACCAATCTAAAAACATTGGGAATTTATCAAGAAATATACCCTCTCCTTCGTAGTCCGTTTAGAAAAGAATTGATCCCTTTTTTTTTTTAGTAATTTTTTAATTTTAACTTTGAACGGAACATGATCAAAATTACTCTTGAACTATTCAAAAAGATTTTAAAACTCTTCCATTATTCATCCTTTTGGCCCATTTATATCCACTCTTAAAACTAAGGAAACATTATGGAACAAGGAAAAAATGTCAACATATTTATGAAAAATATAGCTACAGTTTAGAAAAATTACAATAAACCACTATACGTTGGTTTTATAGCAAACTATCTCCCTTTTCTCCCCTTCTCTTGCAAATTAATAAGAAGAAATTCATTCAAATATATTATGTATCAATTGTATTCAATCAAATATAAGTGAAAGTTTTTTTTTTATATCAATTGTGTTCGAAAAACTATTTTTTGTATTTTGTATCAAATGTATTTGTATTCATATGAGTATAATATGCATTCTTATTATGTATCAATTGTATCCAATCAAATATAGACGAAAGATTCGTATTTTATGTCAATTGTATTCGAAAAACTAAATTTGTATTAAATTGTTCCAAAAGGGCAACAAAATTAAATATCAAACCAAAAGGGCAACTTTCTTTGACGCCGTTAGAATTTGTTTAAATTAGGATATCCGCCGCAAGGCGCGGAACCCCATGCGACATGAAAATCTTATTGATTGTATTCATAGGTTCGGTTGAATAAGCAACGAGATCATGACAATCACCATACATATTGTGAGAC